>NC_052138.2:19372294-19682160 GCF_016086655.4 Lepeophtheirus salmonis | reverse complement strand
TATTTTATAAGACCAATCCAGATTGAATGTTTCTTTTTAGACCGATCTAGACAGAACTTTTTTAAAGTTACAAATGAGTTCGGTTTACTAAAATCATAGAAGTCTCAGACTAGTCTAGGACTTTCAAACCAACTCTAAAACTACTATCGACATGAGTACATAGAGATTAATTTAAAATTTAAAAAAAATGATCTCCAACAATGATATTGCACTCCAGGAGTAATGCAAATTATTTATTGAATATTAAGTATTATATATTACATATTGTGTATATGAGTGGTAATTTCAAGATTTAGTCATGCCCATCCTAATTTCACTTTAATTATATAGAGTCCAGTCAACCTACATACAAACATGACTTTTTGAAGCACATAAATTATTATTGAGTTTTATTTTATCTTTTTTATTCATCTTTTTGTAAATCATATATTTTGTAATTACTAGATCCGTGTGTCTTTAAAAGATAAATGCAGCTTTCTAAATATGTAATGATATGTTGGGGTACTAACAGGCTCAACTTCATCATTCATACTATTCGTGTTAGGTTTTCAAACCAAGTGGATAATTACTTATATTAAGACTTGTCAACCTACTATTTTTTTTTTGGTTTGCAAGAAATTTTTTCTAGAACGATATGAATCGACATTTTGGTCCAAAAAAAGTCTGTTTTTTTTTTATATACCAAACTTTACTACATAAATGTGTCATACCAAAATAGTTTGGCATCATAAAAATTATAATGACTCAGACCGGTCTTGGAGTTACTGACTGAAACTCAACATCAATAATTACTTATTAGATCATTCTGATCCTATACTATGATGTGCTCTGAATTCTATTTCATAGCCTTTCCTCTGAAAATAAAAGAGTGAAGACCCAAAAATCTGTTAGTAGTCAGTCATTTAATGTGATATTATTATTCAATAAATATGGAATTCCTCACAGATTCACTTTATAACACAATACGAATCATAATTTATAACTTAGATTTAGAATCTTTAATTTTAACCACTTGACCATTGTTTGACGGATAACTTCATGGATGAAATCCCAAATATATGATTAATTGGAGGATTGAACTTAAAAAATGAAAATTTATTATAAATGACATTAAAGGTTTCTTAAATTATTGCATGATGGAAAAAAAAGGCTCTGTTCTTGGAAAAATTACAATTTTAATTTTAGAACCGATATTTGGAGACACCATTCATTGTTTTTATAAACATATATAAAAGCATTCAGTCAATTACTTTGATATTTGTTCAATCTCATTTTTCTTATATCGATTTAAAACAATCGAAAATCCTCTATTTTGACCAATAAAAAAAAAGCTTTTTTCGTCTTAGAATTAGGAAAGGATTACAATTTTTTTAAATCAGAAAATTCTGACCGTGATTCAACCAATTGATTGCAGGGTTATTGAGAAATAATTCGAGTTCAACAAATCAGCGTAAAATACAATAACAAGGCTAGAGAATTAAAAAATAAAGAGGAAAAAATCGAAGATGTAAATTTTTATGTAAGTTGGATAACGTATACTAGGTTTAGTTAAGATACAGAGAGACAAAGTATATCAGTCATTATTTTTTCAACCGAGCCAAGGATTAATATTCAAACTGAAGTACAATTAATTAAGATTTGAAATTAGTTGCTTTAAGTTGCATATTGGTTTGAACTTTTCAAATAATGACCAAAAACTCAGAACTCACTTCTAAAAGATGAATAATTGGCCTAAAATTGAAAAATATACCATCAAGCACCCTCCTTCCCCCCCCCCCTCTTATTTCAAATTACAAAATTAAAAAATGAATTTTTGTTATTAGAGTTCCGTCACCATTTGTTTTTACAAAGCAATGAAACTTTGTTTTAATTATATGGATTTTCACTATTATTTATAGATAATTAAGCATGGTTTTGACAACTTGTCCCATTATAATTTATATTAATGCAGAGATCGGGGAATCTCTGAAAAAATGCGCCAACTAGCCACACTCTTTCTCTCTTTATGTACATAGTTGGAGTCAAAAATTATGTTTCATTTTCTCTCATTTGACTTCCTGACGACATGTTCAATGTATCTC
Organism: Lepeophtheirus salmonis; assembly: GCF_016086655.4. Taxonomy (NCBI): domain Eukaryota; kingdom Metazoa; phylum Arthropoda; class Copepoda; order Siphonostomatoida; family Caligidae; genus Lepeophtheirus; species Lepeophtheirus salmonis. The sequence goes on along the minus strand of NC_052138.2, from coordinate 19,680,079 downwards.
GGTAAAACATGTTAAATAGTCATTGTAATGGTAAGATGCTGTGTTTGGAATTTACCTAAAATATTTGATAAAATTTAAAAGTATTTTTTTATATTAACAAATATGTATTTTTTTTTACAATAACGATATGAAAGGGTCGTTTTTTTCTAGTTGGGAGTTTTCATTAATGGATTTTTTTTCTTATTATTTTTCATGTAAGAAACCATTTTTCTTATGTAAATACAGTTAATGTATTTCGCTTATTTCTCCATAGCTAACGAACACACATTTCTATTTTATATTATAGGTATTACAAAAAGTAACCAAACGTATCTAACCTTTTCCCCTCTTTTTAATTCTAATGCATTTGTAATGAGTCAAGAAATTCGATTAAGGGAAATAAGTTAGGTATATGTAGCTGTATATTAGTTTTCTACTTAGGCAGCTAAGAAGTGATGAGTTAGGAAGGTGGGGATTGAGTTTCATAAATCTAAATATGTTGAATACTTGCATTATGCAGGTATAATTTAACTTCACCATGGAAATTATGTTACTCGTGGTAGCTTTATTGAACTACTAATCTGGTTTACTAATTGAAAAGATATTGAGTTGTTCATTAAAATGGAAATAAATACTATAATTAAGCTGCAACTTTATCTAATTTAAAGTAATTATATGTTTGATCTTGGTGGCTTCGAACAATGTTGTAATTCGTGTAACTTTGTTTAAGAATTGTCCCTATCTAATCAGAAAAAGAATGGAATAAGGAGTATATCTACATCAATTGAAGCCTGGTAAAGGAACCTCGAGTTACAGGAGGCTCCCAGGTCTTGGATTCCTTGCTAATAAATAGTTTATCAAGGGATCGATCATGTTCTTTGGAAGCCCCTCTGAAGGTCAAATGGAGAAATGATTCCACTACAGGATGGCAAACTTTTCATTATTCATAAATAAATATATCAAAGTTGAAAAGTTGCTCTTTCTATTTAATTTTATTTGAATTACGAGTGTCGGAAAGTAAGCCAAATGGTAAACATGACTGCAAGGGTATTGTAGGCCTCGTTTCTTATATCAATCTCCATGATTGATTGGTTGGTGATGTCATCCCCATCCGATAAAAACTTTAACAAAGTCGAATTAATTATTACTTAAGTTCTACTTGTCCTCGATTCCGCAGGTTCAAAAAAGTCCAAGATTAATACAGGCCTTGATAAATTGTTCGGAAAGAACTTAATCTTTTAGAAAAGTTTGAGGAAAAGGGAATATTTGTTGTGTTTATGGATAGTCTCAATGATGAACCTGCTGCATAGTTCTTGCTCCTTCTTCTGCAAATGGAGGGAAGAATAGTGGCGGAGTTTAATTGAATATTATATGGAGTACAAATTTTCAAAAAAAAAATCTGCTAATTTAAAAATAATAATAAAAAGAAACAAAATTCGTTAACATTTATTTTCTATTTTTTATTCGAATTTTTTGTAAAAAAGGATTTATTTTTTTAAATACGGAAAGATCCTTTTTTTTTTCTGTGATACTAAAATTTACACATGACTTCTGCATTGAAATTGGGAATTCGTTACCATTTATTGTAAAATTTATTTAGTAAAATTTATTATTTCTTTAAAAATGAATCATCATAAGGCTTGAATCGGAGGAATCTGAGTATTTATTAGTTACAAAAATCTCTGTTTTATATAAGCAAATATATTATATAAATATACTCCTATATCACATATCTGAGAGCCGTCAACACTAAAGCAAGCTAAAATGATTTTTCTCAAAATAGAGTCTGGATTACATTTGAATTCTTCAACGAAATTTCATCAATATATATATACAAAATATTCATATTAACTCTTTGAGTGTACTTAAAGTAACCAACATCGTTTATCACATTATAGGAATGATAAATCGATAGATTTTATGGGTAAGAGTCCATATCGGGGTCAATATGTCTCTTTAATCAAATAAAGGTTTTAAACTATAGGTAAAATTCTATGCTTTTAGTTGACTCAAATATGTCTAAAAAATATTGGGCCGCATGTATATATATATGAAATAAAATAATAAGTTAATTTTTTCCCCCAACTGTTGTTCGAGATTGTTTTTATGTTGACGCACTTCTTTATTTCTGATGGCATAAAATAGAAGGATTTTACTTAATTTATGAATAAATGATGAGCCTATTACTATGATTATAGAATATGTATATAATAATAAACTGTTCATAATTTTAAGATGACTATAATGTCATTTTGAGGAAAATAAATTATGTACGTAGTACCTACTCTTTGTTTTTTCTTTTATGTGTGTGTGTTTTTGGGGGTACATAGACGAATATGAAGAAAAAAAGGAGTATCATTATCATTTTTTCATCTTTATAATTTATCATACTCCATTTTTGAATAATAAGTATAATATAATATGTACACTCTGGTGAATAGTCGTCGTTTTAATAGAATGAACTTCTTCTTTTTTTTTTTTTTTTTTTTCATTCCAATTTGATTAATTAGTGGTTTAGATCCTTCAAGTAAAACCTGTTCTTATTATATTATTTTATTTGTGCCATAATATGGGTTTTTAGAGGGCTGTATGTCAGAATGAAACTGTGAGTTTTTTTGTTGTTTTTTTTAATAATAAAATATCCTTTTTCCAAGGGATCCTCGTTAGATATTTTCAAATTTTTTTAATGAATATACCTTTTGTAAACTTCATTAAAAGGTGTGGAATAACATAACAACCCTGAACTTACGTACAAGTTGAGACAATGCCACTTTCTAACATCATTTTGAAACATTGGAAATGAAGAAGTGCAAGGTCAAAAAGGCCAAACTGGACTTTTAGGAGTTAAAGAAAACAGTCCAGGCCAATCCTTTCAAGTCAGTGAGGATCCATTCAAGAGACCTTGGGATTTTACACCAGACTGTCCAATGAGCTTACAAAAAAATAGATCAAATAAGCCTTGTGAGGGTAGAGAGGCCACTTTTGACACCAGCAATGGAAGAAATCCATCTCTTCTGTTGTCAAACTGTTTTGAATGAGTCTTTTCAGTTTTGTTATTTTTAAACTCTTTTTTGACACTTTTGGGCACCCTGATGCCAGGCCCTTTGACTACCCCTTTTGGATATATTTCAAGAGGGAGGCCTTCAGTGTCCTTCATCCAAACACCAAGCACCCCAAGCGACTGTCAGCCAGTAGTAGGACGCCATGACAAAAAACTACATCCGTAGCGGTTACCAGGCCTTCTGGATCCGCCTGGATTGATAACATTGCCGCTAAAGGCGGCTAAATTAATTATTAAGAGAGCTCAGACACACATCTACTTATAGTACTAATTTTGTTGAAGTTCTATTGTTAATTTATAAATTATATCTTGTTAAATCTTAAAATTCAATGTGTTCTGATTTTAATGTACCACTCGGTATATAAATGCTTTGAATCAAAACAGAGATAATTGAAGCCTATAATTATTTACTTGTTTATAGTTTATGGATTAATATCAATTATGGTATTGGGGTTTGTGAGATCAGTTTTGATCAAGATAATGTGGTCTTGACCACAAGACTAATAAATAGATACATATTTGAATCGGAGCATTGACAACGGAATAAGGATCGATTTTTCCAAAATTACAACAGCATGGACTGCAAGTGAGAAATTTGAGTCTACTGTGGAATAATGACAAGAAGGTAGGTGTCGCTAACAAGTGCTAAAAGAGAGTAAATAGAGAAGAAACGTGATGAAAGGCCTTGAAATTGAATAACTAAGGTTGATTAATTTTATCCTGACATTTTATGACTTAAACCTTTCTTCTCCAGTTCGTATATAAATATAATATTTTTAGTTTATATATATTAACAGTACAGCTCTGGTTTTTCACTTCGTCTCGCCTTCTTATATTATTTTGTCTCTGGTCAAAAATCATTAATATCTATAATTCCCTACTTGTTTATAGAGGAACTTAACATAATGTATTTTGATTAGAACCCTTCTAAAGGAGTTTCATTAATATCAATTATCGGGGTGTGTTTCACAAGATTTTTTTTTGCCTTGGCTAAGTTGGTATTGACCACTCACTAATACATACATACATACACATTTGAATCCAAGACTGAATATAGGGCGTATAAAGAATACACTACCAGGCTTCTAAGCCAAAAAGAGAAATCTTATTCAAAAATAAGTTGATCTATTTATATTAAATAATACTACAATCTCATTAATGCTAAAAGTTTGGTTCTAAATTAAATATTTACATACAAATTCAATTTTTTTATAACGTAGAGTCAAACATTGTCCTTCTGAATCTTTGTTTATAATCCTGTCGTGAGGGAACAGACTGGGTTTTACTTATATGACTGGATTAATAAGTAAAAATGATTAAGTGGAAAGCGAATAAAAATAAAAGGTGAGAGTTTTAGATCCCTAAGTCAAATATACTTAGAGACAATGTATATCAGAGAAACTATTTTCATGAAAAAAAGTTTAAAAATCATATCAAATTTTGTGACGTAATAAGAATAAATCTTATATTTATCAGAGAAGGAGCACTAAATATCGTTTATTGTCATCAAACACATAATTAATTTATTTTATTTTCGTCAAAACTTTAACTATAATATCAATTTTAATGTTGGCAATTTTTAGTTCCAACTTGCTCCCATTGATGATACAAGTAGGTACAGTAGTGGCTATTAATAAACTGTTGTATTTATCTGTATAATGGTAACTAAAATAAATTAAACCGAAAATATATATTTACGTCACTTCCATCACAAATGTCGAATTGAATACTATACCAAAAAAAGCCATTTTACACTTAGATTAACCACAAGTAATTATATTTTTATTTAAGAAAAAGGTTTGTACACTTTAGGGCAATAATTGTGTTTCAGAAGCCACTTAGAAAACATGAACAACATTAGTTTGTGATTGTAAATTCAGAAAATGTGTCATAGTTACGCGATGAGTGTACTCGCTACCTTCAAGGACACGTAACTGATGCAGTACGAATACATTATTATGACGTCATTCAATTTGGATCTCAAGTTTTTTAGTAAGCTCTAACATTTGAAACATAATATGTACATACAGACAAAATTATCAAACGACACTTGAAGATTACTTCGAGACGGTTATGACAGGGTCAGATGACCTCTTTTGAATCAATACGATTCTATATCCCCATTTCTACTGTCTTAGTTAATTATATTATAATAAATAGTAGTAAATTCTATGTGGCATTGGGTTTAAATGTTACGGATCCAATTTGCCGACTTCCCTTACCTACATTATTCTATCGACCAGAGGCTATTCACCTCGGAGACCTGCTGTGGATATGAGTACGAGCTGATGCAACTCCCCGTAACCCTCCCTAGGATTTTCAAGGTCCCCTTAGACACTCGTGGATGCCGCGGAAACTGCAGCACTCTTCGCCAATTTTTAAAAACCAAAACCCATTCTCCCTGCGAGAGGATTCCAGGGCCTCGGTGGTTCATGCAGAAAAGACAACTCTTCCCAGAGCTCTAAGGGGCGTCTCCTAGTCGTTTCGTGTTGCCACGACGGATGAGGATCCGAAACGGACCTGCTATCAGGTTCTGGAATATGGACCAGATTCCCTTTCGGCTTTGATTTGGTCTTGTATTTTGAAATGCTTTTACAAACAAAATTTTGTGCAAACACCAACAATTATATAAATTTACAAGCCGATTTCCTGAAACTGGAGAGCCCTGCTTATATGTGTTTATCCAATGGAAGTACTGGGGTACCACTATTAGAAATTTTTTCAGAAATGAAAGACAACCAACTTGTCCCACTTTCCCCTACGTAAATTCACCTCTTTGAAAATACATCTCTCAACGTTCAATCAATCCTGAGCATTGACCCCTAACATAATTCTTAACTCATACACATTATGCAGTACCTATGTACCACAAATTGTTAATGAGTTTTCTTTCAATTTCCAAGACTTCAAAAAACAATAATGAATCTCTTTGACGTATAAGAACTTCGACAGGTTAACTCACTATGAACCAAAAACATGGCTTTGAAAGAAACAAAAATGAGAGCTGTCAATGAACCATCAACATCATCGTTGGCAGAGTTGTGAAAAGAATAATACTTTGAATAATAATACAACCCAATTTAGTAAGGTGAACCTACCTATTATTTTCTGTTGTAAGGAAGTTAAGCGGGAAATATCCATGTAAAAACTACATATATTTTTAGAATCGTTAATGTTCTCTATAGTGGGTCGTCTTCAACATAAATCTTGTGCAATACAAACTAGCTATGTAAGAACGAACCTACTTGGTTGCCTCATTTCTCTGGAAATTGCCCTTCCCAGGACACAAATTTTAAAATTTTTTGATATTTGGAAATTTTTGAATGAGACAGTAAATAATAAGTATGTTGCAATTTAATTCATTTGTTATATATTCTTAGAAGAAAAAATATATTATAAGCGAGTTGTGAAAGAATCAAAATATACAGTCATTTGTTGGTTTGGTGCTTCGTTGTGAATCATTTTTTGTGAGTGCATATTATTTACTTTATCTCAGATGAATCTTCAATATGTATTGAACTTTTCATAAATTAACTAAAGGAATTCTAGGATATGAAATACATAAATGAGAAAAAAATTCACAAAGGGAGTTTCACGTAGGTGAGAAACTCTGAAAAGTCAGATAAAAGCATTACCTTAGTACTAGAGTTATACTCGCCCTTAAAATGGGTTATAATGTAACTCCCGTCCAACGTTCTGTCCCTGTTATGGGACATTGGAAATCGTTCCAAATTTCAAATTGTCCTCTACAAGGCATCATTTTAACAAATATTATAATAGAGTAAACCTCGGGTTACCAATAGGTAAGAAACAAATTAAAAATAAAATAAATGTATTATTCGCAAGGTTGTGTGACAGTCTTATCTAATATTGTTTTCATTCAGTGAGTTGTATTTTTTTCTGCAAGATGGTGCTGCTCTCTGCCGTTTTGTTTACAGACTAATGCCCTATTGAATTATTTTAGTAAATCTAAAAGTATTTCTTGAATTATTTGCTATTATAATAGTTTAGGCCTAATCATAGTGTTAATAGTTCTTATAAACATTGGATCTTCAGGGTTGAAATCGATTGATGATGAAATCACTGGATAATACTGATAATGACGTCATTTCATAAAAATGTTTCTATGTCATTTTACCCTAGTGATAAATACATGGAGTGTTGACGCTGAGCAGAAGTAAGGGGAATTTTGTGAAGCCCAAACTTAGTTGACCAAAACAATGGGAACTATGGTTAATTATATACCAATCACTACAGATCTTCTATTGATTCATTCTATAACTCTATTAAAACTATAACGATAAATTAAATTAAATTTAAATTACTGTGAGCAACATAAAAATATTCAAAGCTCCCTCCACCTTTGTGTTTTACCACTACAATTTGAATTTCTTGGTCAATTACTTCTTCACATCAAGAGTACATGTTTTTCTCTCTATAGATTTTATGTGTAATTCGACTGCTTCCATAAAATTTGGAATATGACCGGACTATATCTTTAAATTTTTAGGGCCGCTACATCTTTACTTAGTATGTACCTAGGCAAGGTCCGGGACTAAAGTTGGACCGAATTAGTATGAATTTTAACGGTTTCAGACCAGTATAAGATTTCCGGACCGAAACTCAACACTTGTAGCAAAATATTTTTTCCCTTAGTAAAGAAGGGATCCAAGAAATTGGATGTACGAACTATACTTTTTCAATCGTTAACGTTCTCTGGGGTAGGTCGTCATCAACTTAGATCATGTCAAATAAATACACATATACTACCTATGTACGTATGAATGTATATAAATATGGAATAATAATATGGATTTACGAGTAAGATACTCATCTTTAACCCGAAATGACACCACGGGGTTATATCAACTCAGAATGATGATGATCATAAAACAAAACGTTCCCCTTTCAATTTTCTTATCAAACCCATCTTTAACTCCTTAAGGATGATATCTCGCTTTAACCCCTTCCTACATTTAAAGAAAACAACATCTCAAGAAGGACTGATGACGAGAAAAGAGCTTCCCTTGTTTGTCACTTTAAGATCGTGTACATACACGTGTGAAAGTAAACACTTGAATTAACACAAAAACAACCGTGAACCAATATAAAGAAAAGGAAAGATGTCCAATAAATGCGTATAATATAAGTAGTAAAAATAAATTCATTATTTTTCCGAAAAACGGCTTTAGTAATCTGTATCTCGTATTGTTTAAGTGCAATGGGCTTACGTTAGATGGTGTTAGAAAGATAAGATTTCGTACTAAAAAAAATAATAATAATAACAGTTTTATGATTGTTAGACTCAGTATTGTTTGAGTCAACGTCAAATGTGGACTCCAGAAAAGAGAAAATACGGCATATTTTACAGTTATTCTTCGATAAAGGGGAAAATGCAAGCCAGACGACTAAAAATGTGAATAGTGTTTATGGTCATGATACTATAACACCCATTTATACGGTATTTTGGTCCCGTCGATTCCATTTCAATGATTTTGATGTCAAAGATACACCACACTCTGGAAGGCAAATTGCTGAAAAGTGAATAAAATAATGGAAATCGTCGAGTAAGCACTGTTTTGATTGCCATGGAGATATATTAGCTTAAAAAAATGAAATCCAAAAAGTTCATAGATTTAGTTTTACTAAACCTGATATAAAGCAATATTTTACTTATATATTTTTCTTTAATATTGATTTCCTATTCAAGTTTATGCAATTGGTTCATATATTCAAGAAAGCCTACGTTTGATTTATGGCCCTTAATTTAACTCCAATGTGTATTTTACAATAAAATCTATCTACTTCTTCTTTTTTTTCATTGTGATGATGAATTGTTACTACTAAAAGTATAATTTGCGGTGCCTCCAAAAGAATAGTAAGTATAATTTGGTGATATAAGTTGAAAAAATTAGTTGAAGGGTACAAATGTAATCCAGACCCAATTTTGAGACAAAAAAGTAATTCCAGCTTGGTTTTTTGGTTAACAGCCCCCTTGTATGAAACATGACTGTCAGGTCTTATTTGCCATCAGAATCACTCATGAGCAAATTAATGATGAAGTCTTTTTTTATGTGTCAGACTTTAGTTTTAAAGTGCAGTAATACTTACAAAAGATAATGTCTGCTCTGGTTAAGACATTTTCTTCTAATCATAATCAAATGAAATCGAATAAGAGAGAGGACAACCCGATTTTACATTGACTGCTTTGATCTCGTTGAGCCCAACTAACCATGAAGCCAGAAGGAATATCTAATAACGAAAAGTATTATATCTAACTTTTTGTATAAAAAAAAAATTAAATTGAATAATCTTAAATGAGGTTATAACCCTGATGTTTTTAATACATAAACCACCCTCAAAGTATTCAAACGATCCCCATGCAGTGAGTTAAATAGGTTTGATAAAAGAGACTATAATATTTAGGTTGTTTAATTAAATTGAATAACGTACTTCCAGGGAATCCAAGTTGTATCTTGGATGATTCATGATTTCCACAGAGAAATCCATCCACAGTATGTAAAGGATTGTTCTAAAGATATTCATGCAGCATACTTTGGAATATCATCATTATATACTCTGTAGCATACAAAAGAGGGGGGGGGGAAGACGTGTGTGGCCATGCTTAAGATTTTTACTTCGTCATTTCATACTGTTTAACATTCTAAGTTCTTGTTGAAATATGAAGAAACATAAAGATCTCCCAAGAGCTTCCCTGTGGCTCTCAAGTCATTAGAGTAATGGTCCGAGAGACAATTCTAAAAGGGCTTGACTACATACGGGGAGACATTTTATCGTCATCACCACAAACCAATGAAGCATGATCGAGAATGTAAGTAATGGATAATGAGACGACAAGTGAGCACATGAGCAGATAATGTAAATGTCAATTAAGATTTAATTCATTACTTCTAATCAACCTTTGAGATTGAGTGAAAAATGAGCCCCGTTTCCTTTCGTCGAATTTTTTAGCTCTTTTTTTTTATTGTTCTCGATTGACATATTGACCACAGAACCAAAGCTAATACATTTGGCAAAATAATGACCACGTGGTCATTTTTGTCGAATTTAGTTGTATTTTTTGTCCGCTAGGGGTACTGAGAGTATCATGAATTACTTTTTAACTAACTACGCAAATCTCTACAATAAATTTCATGAAGAAAAATGAAAAAGTGACGTCATCAAATGGAACATCTTGTAATGTAAACAGCTTCATCGTTTTTTTTGTAAATTTGAACAAACAATGAACGGAAATAAATTAAAGAATGAGTACTTGAACGAAGGTTTTAGAGCAAAAAAAGATGAAAGAATGAACAGCAAAAGTGTGAACAGATCCAAACCCGTCATAAACCAATCAAACATGATGGAGGATAAGTAATGAAAGACTATGGAAGTACAAGTGATCACGTTAGCAGACAATGTAAAGGTCAATTAAGATTTAATTCATTGATTCTACTGTTCTAGCTTGTTATGTTATATCCATGTGTCCATGATTGACTCTTTTGTTATAGAGAATATGAGATGGACTCCATTTGTATAGAAAATGTTACATAAACAAATTCATCATGGGGCTGAAAAGGATGAGCATATCCGTTACGTTGTTTGTTACGCATTTATGCAGATATTGCTCTACAACTCTTCTATAATTTACGTCATATGAGTAAATAAGGGACTCGTCGTCAGACATTTGACTTTATAGTGTAATAAAATCGATAAAAGATCTTTACAACAATAGTTACATACGATTTCTTTTGATTTTTCCTCTCATATTAAAAAAGCAAGGCCGAGCATTCAATCAACAATCAAGAACGGGAGTAAAAGGTCCCTCACGAATGATGTAAATATATATAAATCCTGAAAATAAAATGTTAAAAATATATATATAAATTTTAAAGCTCCTGATTGTGTCTTTTATTCATATTGTAGATGTACATATTATAAGGCGAAAGTGTGAGGATTTCATTCATATTGAAAAAAGTGTTTCTTTATAGAATAAATACATATTTTTGTACCAAGAAAATATTGTTACATACGGAAATATTGTGTAATATTTGCAACTTACTTCTACTCTAACTTATTCCATTGTTATATTCAAATCCATTTACAAAAATATAATGTATCAGACTGTTTCAAAATTACAGTTACAATGGAATTTTAAATAGAAGACAGCATTTTCTTAGTATTTAGCTCAATTTAAGCTAATATGGATAAGTGGTATTTCTGCAATGTTGATGAAATTTTGGAATTGAGATATATGAAGCCTTTTTCAGCCATTCATACTTCCTTTACTTGTTGACAGATTATTAAAATTAAAAATATACAAAAGCTTTAGTTCATAATAAATAATTGTTATTTTATAACAAAACTGAATAAATTATTTATTTTGACAACAAAAATGCCCAATAAGTTCAGTAGTCAGAATTCACGCTACGTTATTGGAGGAAAAAGCAAATGAATCCATATATTTTTATATGTTGAGCGATTATTATTAAAATTCAATGTTAAGTAAAAGCTTGAATTCATATTGGATAATTGTTATTTTATATATCAAATTAAATAGGAAAAATAGATACAACCTTGATTTTTAATAAATTAATATGCAGTTTCATAAATAAATATATATATATATTTATTTTTTCGTGAGAGCGGAAGGAGAATGCGGGAGTGAGACATATGGTACTACTGAATTAAGACCTTTGTTAATATCAGCTGCCTTATATATGCTTTTAAGGGGTTAAAATGAATTACTGGTATAAGAAGGAACCTTTTATACTCAAAATATAATTAGTGTAGGGAAATTATTGTAATTATATTTCAATTCATATAGTTAGTGTATTATGCATTTTTAAAACAATTTACACACAAAATAGGCAATATTTCTTCTTTTACAAGGAGGTGTGAACAACCCTATATTAAATATTGAACACAAAAGAAGAAAGAGCAGGCACAACAACTATTTTTCCTTTTTTAATCGGTAAACTTAATTATTTTCTCTAAAGAGATCCCTTGCTTGAGCATAACATAGCAAAATTTAACCCTAGTTGAAGAAATCTAGTTGTGGAACAAAAATGGAAAAACAATATCCTTGATGAAACAGAGAAATCTCAAATAATAATACAACTATTGACTCATAACATCATATTTGGGACGGTACAAGAGGCCATTTTGACCCAAACCCCCATTTAAAAATAAAACGGCATATACTAGAAATGTGTGGATTTATCGTGGACTTATCGATAAATCAGTAAATCGCTGCTGATGAATCTGTTATCGGCAAATGCTGCTAATTAAGTTTTCGTTGTGATTTAGTTACTACTGGTTTAAAATCTTTGCTTTGAGGATAATCTATTAACATTATGTATTAAAATAAAGGAAAAAATTATGAATATTTTTCTTTAGTTGAAATGTAGGTAATTGTACAGGGGCATGGATGCTCATTTTACGCAAGTTATCATAATGAAAGTCTCCTGTATGGCAGTGCAAACAGTGAGGCTTTACATTTTTATAAGTATAACTCCCATTTACTGGGTTTTTTTAACTGTATTTAGTATTTACCAGAAAATTATTAAATAAACGGTAATGAGAAAATTTACAAATGGGTGCATCCCTAGTCTGTACCACACCAACAATTGTCTGAGAGGTCTCAAACTTTTCCAAAGTCAGTTTTTGTATCGTCACAAGGAGAAAATATCTTTCTGCAAGGAGAAACAAATATTAACCCGGACACGGGACATTCTAATATATATGAATACTACCCCATTATCATTGGAAAGACTCTCAGTAGTAGTTAATGTACATATGCATATACTACAAGATGTATACAAAGTAATTTCTTGGGATCCTTATTTTGTTATACTTTTATTGGCAACCCTATGTCTTTAGATTATCTTTTTTTTTTTTGGCTATTCATTGTCTAGAAAATCAAGTTAATATTTTTATTGTTATTGAATACATTCATGGCTGGGTTTGTTGTTTATTCATGATGAAGATGATGATAGTAGCAGTAGTTGTAGTGAAAAGATGGGCGTCATACGGAGCAAAGTGGCTGGGAACATGACGTGTAATAATTGACTGCGTACAAAAATATTTCTATACATTTACTTATTGTATGTATATTTATATATTATATACACAACATAATAGACATATGAGTTTTCATTTGCTCCATTTTCTTGATAAGAAAATAACCCTATCAATGACTCGTAAATTGATTGGATTATCATAGATTGAATGCAAGGATTTTGAAGGAAAAGGGTAGATATTAGATAGGTATAAAGATACTCTAAGCAATGGTTCCCAATCTGTGGGTCGCCACACTAATCCCAAGGGGTCGCTAATTGATTTTTTAGCCGAATGTGTTGTAAGTTATATAAAACACGATGAGAAACATATTAAGACTTTATGAATAAATAATCTATACTTCATAATCGCAATATATTGCAGTATCTTGTACAAAACCAATTAGAGTACATATAAGATATTTTAAGAATTGGGGTGGTTTTCTAATTGCTTGCTCTAAAATGGGTCACTATTTTTGAAAGGTTGGGAAACACTGCTCTAAAGTATAAGGAAGAAGGCGATTAACATACTACTTATTGGGGAAAAATAATCATTCATCCACTTGAATTCGGATTGTTTTAAAATTGTATACTGCGCTATTTAAATTATTTATCTTCATCATTGTTAGTGAAGGGATTTTTGCCGTGAAACATAACAGTTTTATTATCCTTCTGCTCTACAAAAGTTCCACTTCCTCCATTTTTGATGGCGAGTTTGTGAATCAGTGAACAATATTAAGATACATATTGTTGTTTTTCTACTTCATTATTATTTCAACTGTTTTGTTGTCTCTTTCATTGGAGTCTCTTTAGAAAAGTGATAATCAATGTTATACCCAAAAGAATTAATTGATTGTTTTACGTTGTTTTTACAAAAGACCGTATTTTATTCCATGGATTCTCAGTTCAGATACTGATTATAATCTGTAAAATATGAGCTTTTGTACGTCAATAGTTGCGTTGCGTTTTGGTCTAAAAATTATGGGCCTGTCCAGACCTATATATTTTTTATTTATTTAATGAACTGTTGATAATGCCAATTGTGTTTTCAAATATGCAAACATCACATCCATGACATGATGGAAAGTTTTCATATCACTTATTAATATAATTGAGACGGATAAAATAACAGTTTAAGAAGTATTACATTTATATCCATGTTATGTGAACGAAATATAAATGGAAGGAATTACTGAAAATCGAATTAGGCGGAGGGGTCTAAGACTAAATCTGAACATTAGATGATACTAATAATTGAAACGTATCAAATAGTGATAGATGATCGAAGTAGTAACTGTGCCTTTAACTGATAAGGAGATACATGTATACAAAGACATATTTAAATATATCTTTTTGACTTCACTGATGGTTAGATATTTTGAAATTTCAAACTCATTTTGTAAAATAAGCCTTGTAGTTTTTCCAAATTTGAAATTTAAGTTCTCCTAACGATATCTAAAGTATCTATTTAGTTATATATACTGACTAGAGATTGGATTTTTAGTAAGAGTGGGTTTATAAAAATAGAGCGATACATATGATGTTACTGAATTGAGACACTTGTTAATATCAGCTGCCTATTATATGCTTTTGGGGGAATGACTCCTTCAAAGAAAATATAATTTTACATTTAAAATATCATAAGTGCATGGAAAATATACATATATATATACATTTAAATTTTAATTCCTATATATTTATTTTATTATGAACTTTTTCACCAATTTACACCAAGGATGAGTGAGAATGCTTACTTTGTAATGAGAAGGTAACCCTACGGTATCCTATTAAATAATGAACAAAAAAAAGAGCACACGAAACAACCGTTTCTTTCCTTTTCTAATTGCTGAACTTAGTTTTTTCTTCACAGAGATCCCTTCTTTCCTCATGACTACTCTGTACAACTGTCAATATTATATATGAACTTAAATAATTTTTCCCCAAAAATAAAGCCTTTTTATTTTTGTTCAAAGTTTGAAGACTTTTTTCACTTGAAGTCTACTCGAAAATCTCTGGTTTTCTTTGTCAGAGAATAAATACATAATTCTATTTATATGAATTTGCAGACGGAAAAGATCCGTCAAGGGGATTATTATTCGTCCCATTTCTCTCAAAAAGAAAAACCTATGTGGCTGGACTCTTCTTTGAAGACTTTAACAATGGTTGTTTACGTAAAACTTTTCCTTTTTATGTGATGCTACGACGGACGAAAGATAGGAATAAACAGTTTGGGAAACATCTTAAAATATCATGAGAACCACATACATAGAAGAATTCAATTCATTTCTTTTATAGTCTCTCTTCCTATTCAAAAATTTTTATGTTCCTTTATGAGTGTGTGAGTGCGTATGTTCATATTATGTATAAAATAAAAGGATCCCCACAATGATCTCCGACTACCATTTCATGAGTGATACATATATATGCACATATATTTAAACGTAAATGAATGCAATGAATAATACAAAAAGATGGATGATAGGATCCTGTTGTCATCAAATCTATTGTAATGTAAAATGTTACATTTTTGATTTATTTATTGATTAGGGAAAACAGATAATATTCAACGAAAAATAAGAAATGAATACCCTTACTTTTGTATATGTGTTTTTCGGTATACTACCGATTTTCCTGTATAAAAAGAAGGTCATTGAAGTAAACAAAATTTTTAAGGACTTTTGTCTTTAAAAAAAAAAGTTTCATCGAGGATTTTTTTTTTTTTTTTTTTTTGATTTCTTAAAAAACAAAGTTTGTCATTTGTTGGTGAAAAAAAACCAAGCCCAATTGATTGTTATTGTTTTTTTTGCTGGATTTTCTAAGTTAGCAGAATGATGACAATAACTTTTGGTGATGCTTACTGAGTTGTTGTGTGTATGTTTGATTTTGTGTCCTTCTTCTTTTTGTCCCAGTACCCAAAAATATAGATACTAAGCTAACACTACATTACATATTAGTCAGTGTACGTGTCTTGTAAATATTCTGAGTTTTAATACATCTTTATTTCCATATGCATAGATTGCATAAATAAGTAACAAAGTATGTTTTCTAATTATATAATCAAGTAGGCTTTCATATCCAAATGACTAAATTATAACTATGACAGATATCCTATTAAAAAATAATCAAAGATTTGATTGCTCTAGTAATAGTAGGGAAATATTTTAAATAACTATCCATAACTAATTGCGTGAACAATTGTCGAGATGGGACAGTAAAAGTACCATGCCTATTCAACCGTTTCTTTTCTTTTGTATCTAAAGATCAAACTACATAAGAAGACGAGAATATAGTTAGTGGGAAGAAAACAATAAATGTCAATAAAAAGATGATATTTAGATACAAAATGAATTTATAAATATATAATGAAAATGTCAGAATAGAATAACTATTAAATTTTAATTATTCAATTGTAAGACCTTTTCATCAGGTTGTCTCTCTATTCATTCAGTTGGATTACTTTGTTTTAGTAGGGCTGAATAGAGGGGAATAGAAACAAAGAATGAAGGTAGAAGAAAAGAGACAGAGAGTGGGATTTAGAAAGAAAGAAGGAAAAAAATGTTTATTTAGTTCAAAAACAGCCTATAAAGGATCTCAAATCCTCAATATATATGATAGGAACAAGCTTTGTTATTTTATGCGTCTACTTGCTAAATTTCAGACTGATATGCTCCACCATTTTGGATTCTATGTTTGATTACACCAAAAACAGACTTATAAACACGGAATAAGTTCAAAAAGTAAGATTACTTTTCAAACTTTGCGGACAAGATACATTTTGTATACTCAATTTCTTTATGTTACTACACTCTCCACGAACAAATATTTACTTTTTCAGTTATATAATATGTTAAGTTTGGTTGTGAGAGGCATAACAGTTAAAGTATTTTGTGTGTTCAGCGATTTTATGCTATTGAAAAACATGTTCCTAAACTACTTAATTTTGACGAAAACAATTGTTGCCTTTTTGGGCCGAAAACAACAACATAATCATACCTCAGCCACTATTTTCTCAGGATTTTGCCCCATTTGACTTTTTCTTAGTCCCAAAACCAAAAATGCCTATGAATGGACGGAGATTTGCAACGATTGAAGAGATAAAAACTGCATCGCTGGATGAGCTATAGGCTATACCGAAAAGTACTTAAGAGAAGTCCTGTGAGGATTGGAAAAAGCGTTTGCAAAAGCGAATTGTATCTGAGGGGGATTTCTTTGAAAGGAATAACATATTATTAATGACTAAATAAATATTTTTTCCTTCAAAAATACAAAGTCCCATCACTTTTAGAGCACGCCTTGTCTATACATACAACAAATATTAAAAATTTAGGTGGGGCTTGAGAAACTTTTAAGGGATCAAGCCTGTATTTTGGAAGAGTCCATGTATTCAGTATTCACAGATAAAGGCACATATGGATTATTTTATCTCTGATTGTGCAATGTAGAGCGTTTTCACTGGTGGCACAAGTTACATCATAATTGAATGGTAACTCCATTTTGATGGTCCAGTGTTTGTATTTTTATCTAATCTAATATAAAAATTTATAAAAAGTCTTGAAACAATTTTATCAAAGTGCATTTATGTATAAAAAAGATTAAACATCTGTATTGAATTCTCAATAATACCATTTAAAAAAACAGTGATTTTTGAATAAATCACATTTATATATACTGAAAAATTATCTATGAAATGACATAACTTAAATAATTAACTTTGTTTTGGATCGAATTCAAACACAAAGAGTAGGATAATTATCTTTTTATTTCATTGTAATAGTTAATTTATTTTGCACGCTTTGTAAAAAAATGCCTACAGATTTAATAGCATGTATTCAATCCCTAAGAGGGTTTGATATTTAATAAAGTTAGATGCTAGAGAACTAGATTTTTGATAGACTGTAAAGATTTATGTCATTTTATTTGTCAGTCCAATTTTGACCACTCATATTGATATTTTTCACTGCGGGCACAAATTGTATTATGAGGCAAAGCAACACCACGTTGGGAGCCTAGAGTTGATAAATATATTTAATAAATTGGACAAATTACCAAAAAAAAAAATATATAAACTTCGTCAAATGAACTTAAAGTGAAAAAAACCAACACTTCTATTAAATACAACATGATGTCTAAGTAAAGCAGTAATATTGGAAATAAATTTAATATCCAGCTACTAAAAATCCCTATTGAATATCTAATTTTTTACAATTTTGGTTTAATTTCATTAGGGATGACAAAATTAGTATAATTGAAGAAAAATATCAGATCTTTGAAAATGTACTAATTAATTGATATTCTACAATTAGTACTAGAATAACACATTTTAATGCTTATTAAGGATGGACATCAAATAAAACTAAACGTTAACTTTTTGATCAACAGTAATGTCTTAAAGTCCTATTACTTCTGAGTTCAATTTTGTCATCACAAATATTCGGCAGTAGTAGCTTATTTTCCTTAATTTTATGGAAAAAGTTTTTATATTTTTATAGAAATTGGTTGTTCAAACCCCAAGATAGCCCACATCAACAACACTGTAGTCACATAAAACGCTTTATTAACTATTAGTGTAGTAATGAACTAATGCATATGACGTCATAAATCTGTTTTTATCTATTATGGATGAATAACTAATAAGGTACCATTGATATAATATTTTTGCAATAACACTTCCTATTTAGCTCTACTTTGCCGTATCATTATTAATTATTATACTTCAAGAAGGATAAAATATATATACTTATGTGTGCCAAGGCTTACTATAAACAAGAAATAAACGATTCATTCCGTCAACATAAATCTCTAAAGTATGTATAAGGTGCATTTATTAGTAGAATACAATTTGACTTCCATAAAGACCAGAGGAGGATAACTTTTTATTTAAATAGTCATTATGAAACGTATAACTCTCTTGTTATTTCCGAAAAAATACATATTAACTTGTGTTAGGTTTACATTTATAAATCATTGGCTGATCTGTGACCGTTATAATTTCAGATGGAACAAACTAATTCCGTCTTTTAAAGAATTTCGGTCTTTACCGGTCTTATATATATGTAAATCTGGTCTAGATCCTACCTGAAAAAAAAATCAGTATTGATTGATCTCATTTAAAATTCGATCTTGAATTTAAAATTTTATGAAGACCGATTTTATAGAAGAATTGTTGAGGACTTCATTTGTATTTCCAAGTTGTGTATACATGAATAAAATGACGTCATATGAAGTTTAAATAGTTCATATTTATGCAACTCGTAAATTAATCAGGAGGGAGAGAAACCAAGACGATCCACTTTGGCCAACTGTCTAGAACCAAGGCTATCATCAAAATATTTGCTTAGAGAAAAATAACTAAAAGTTTAAAGGTTGGAGAAAAGCCATTATAGGTACTGTAAGTACAAGTCGAGTCTCAAGTCTTTGCTCACAAGTCCAAGTCTTTGAATAGAGTCCTTAGATATCTTTTGAGATCGTATCAGAGTAATAATTGTAGGATAGGGTCTATAATTGTGTTAAAGCTTTTGTTGAGCTCTGTACAAATAAAATTGAAACCTATGTCAAGTCATTAAACATTGTTATCAAGTGCAGTTCGAGTCCTCTTTTGTGCTCTTTTTTAAGTTCTTAATTACAATATAGGATCTGTAGTCCATAGTTAGGTACTTGAGCAGGATACTTGCGACTTAGCATGGACTTAAGTACATATTTTGAAGATTTGTGGCTCAACTTGATCTCAAAATCAAAAACACGCGATTTTACTTAGTTTTGCAACTCATCTTGGACTCGAAAGCTGTTTTTTTCTAAAATTAAGAAAATCCTTAATAGTATTGACCCTATATTATAATTATGTATTTGAAATTAATTCAAAATAATTATGAAGACTCGAACTGAACTCGATGAATATAATCAAAAAAAAATCCAAATTTCTATTATAGTGCAAAGTAGGGATGGCGTTACTAGCTTTTGTCATTGATTATCAACACCTCTCATATAAATAGGTTTATTTTATAGTATCGTTAAAAAGAAATCCATCATTTTTCCAATGGATGGCTTGAGTGATGTGTATTTGTTCGATCAGTTCATACTGGATAATATCAGAAAGATAAAAGTTCGTACTAAAGAAACTTATTCTTCAGTTTTGTCATCATTTGAGTCAGTATTGTTTGAGTGTGTGTCAAAGATAGAGCAAAGAGAAAATAGCTCATATTTATAGTTTTTCTTCGGTAAAGGCGAAAACACAAACCAGACAGCTCAAAATGTGAATAGTGCTTATTGTCCAGATACTGTAAAATCCAAACATGCACAATTTCGGTATAATCGATTCTGTTCCGGTAATTTTGATGTGAAAGATGTACCACACTTTTGAAACCAATAATCGAAAATGTGGGTAAAATGATAGAAATCGTCAAGTCAGACCGTCATGAAAGAAGCACTGTTTGGACTGTCATAGATATTCAAATTAATGGGGAAAAAGGAGCATGCCTTTTCTTGACTTCAGAATAATAGCTTTCGAGTATTTGATTGTGAGATGAGTTCAAGTCCCCTCCTTTACTGATGACCAAACCGGAGTAAAATCAGTCACGCACCGACTTTCAACACTATTTACATGATATCTACATCATGGAAAACAATATACTTGAATGAGTTTATCACGATGTCTGTTGTGTTGCCTCTAGAATAAATTAGTTTTATCAAGACGGTGTCAGACACTTCTTTTTATTATTTAAGAAATAGGTAGCTCATTGTTATAGTTATTTTCATAAGTAATATAATAATTATTATAAACGATCCTTTATTCTTAGAACGGTTAGAACATATTATTATATTTAGACAATCATTATTGTGTTTATTAAATACCAAAAACGTATTATTAATAATAATACAATTTTTAATATCCGGTTGAACAATAAGTTCATAATTGTAAGAAGAAAAAAACAGAAAACATTTCATAAAACTACATAAAAGCTAATGGTGTTTTCACTACTCATTCCTGGCTGGCTCAATAGAGTAGACGATAGAATGATGAATTTCTAGCTATTTCTTTAGAAATACATATTATAACGCCTCTATTCGTTTATCAGTACTAAAGTATTAAAATAGAGTAACACATATATACGGGGTTTGATAAAAAAGAAACCGTTATTATCTAATTCGGAGTTCGATATATTTTTTTACTATGTTGGTGCACATGTTTACAGCATTGGCATTGTTAGTATGTTTGTGACCGATAAAAAGGTTAGACACCTTTCAAAGGGGGGCGTCCATAGGGGGAAGGCAGGAGGGACGGTAGTCCCTTCCCCTCTCCCATTAAGGATTTTTTGCTTTTTACTAGAAAATTTCATATTTGAAATTTAATTTCTGAATTCTTTTTCTAACAATATAGTTTTCTGTGAATAAGTATGGATTTTTGAAATTTTTCTTCAAAAAAGGAAAAAATTTTAAATTTTTTTTTTTTCTAAAACATTGTTATCTTTGAGAAAAGCTATTGATTTTTGATTTTTTTAAATAAATAGATGTGGGTTTTTAAATTTTCTTTTGAAAAAATTTAATTTTTTGGATTTTTTTTTGAAAAAATGTAAAGTAATTTGACAATCGTAAAGTAACTGACACAGTTTGGAAAGTTAGAATAAAGTTTTCATTATTCCAAAAAGAGTAAAAGGCATTCTTCTAAAGTCATCCCATAAAAGAAGTACAGCTCTAGTATGGGAGGTTTCGATATTCTGCATCAAAAGACTGCTACTTATAACTTGGATCAAAGGCATCTAGCTTTTGTTATTATTAAATATATATTTTTTGTATCTATTTGATATGTGTGTTGTTAGTTTGCACATTGTTTACAAAAAAAAAAAATACAAAAGCCATGGAATTATTGAATTTCTAAATTATTTTTTCAAAATCACTGATAGATATATACAGAAGTCGAGTCCCAAGTTTACAAACAAGCCATGAAACCCAACGAAAAATCATTCCTCAATCTATTCCACTCCACCTACCAACAATTATTTCGGCGAGAGGCAAATGTAGAAATTGCAACAGTAAAAAAATAGACAATAAAACTCATATTCAATATAATACTTACGAAGTATATTTTTATTTATTGCTTTGGACAAACCCCATGAAATTGTTGTGGGGATTTCCATGCTCAAAAAGAATTGTTATTTATTTATAATGTAGGAAAATTTATTTATTGTTATTTTGTTTTAGGAAATGATTATAAGCATGAAAAATATTTTTTTGTGTAAAATTGTCTTATTACCCTTCAGGACAATAGGGCCACAAGTATCCCCAAAAATATCTCCAAAACCTGAATTTACAATCTTTGCAAATTCTTTAAAAAATTGTTTTGTATATCCCATTGAGTAAGAAATATCCTAAGGTTGTATGAAATTATCATCAGGGACCTTATGGTCCCGAATGGGTTAACCTTTTTATCCGTAAAAAAGTTAATAATAAAAAATGGCTGATATTGATAACAAACAATGGGGAGATGTGTATCAAAATAATATAAATTAAATTTTGTATTCAAATAAAAATTGAATACGGAATTAGGAAATAACTGTATATTTTTTAACTTATAAGTAACACATGGGCTAAAACGTCCTCGGATTAACAAAGAAAAAACGTTGTTTTCCTTCCAAATTGTCTTTTTATAAATTATTATTAGTTTCCATATAACGTTTCAAGCCATTATTTAGATTGAACGATATTTTGGCCCACCAACAAGTACTGTAAAGTTAAAGCACAATATCCTTTTTGATTCATTGTTTTGAAATAGCAAAATGATGTCACACTTAGCACAATAACTCACAATCTAAGGCTCAGATTGTCAAGAAAGTTAAACAACTTTCTTTTCAAGGTTGTTACTAACTGAAAATGAGGTAAATTTTAAAAAACTAGTGCATCTATGTATAAAGACCGGTACTTTTCAGCCTATATACTATTAAATTGTAAATTTTGGTCAAATCCATTTCCTTGTTAAAGTTTATCATGGAAATACTCATTTATAGTTGCTTACAGTACGGTGTTGATCACATTTTTGAAAAAGTGACAAAAAACTATAAAAATCACATTTTCAGGGTTAAAATGTCCCTAATATTTATCGGAAGATAGTTTCAAAAAATGTTAATTGTTATTTCATTGGTTGTGTGCAAGGTATGCAAAATATTTTCTTCTTTTTTACTTTATAAAAACACTATTTTAGATGGAGTTTGAATTTGAAGTTAGTTTTAAGATTTTTCGAAGGCCTGAAAAGGTGAAACTTGATACAAAAATTTTATAAAGATAAGCCAAATTCAATATTTTTTTTCAAAGTAAAAATATTCAATAAAAAATTCAAAATTCCCCTGTCAACCCTTTGTTATTTCGAAGAGGAGTATTTATTTACTCCAGAGGCTAAATTTTCTTTTAAATATTATGCATATTTACTAAAGTAATCTGTTTTATCATAAAAACCGAATTCTCGAGGGGGGATTTTACATAGACAAATAAATCTACTCCACCAAACAAATGCATTTTTCCACTTCATATATATCTTTGCTCGTAATATGAGGCATGACTTGTTCTCAATCAAAATCACAAATAAGGATTTCATTTATAACTATAACTTGTGTAGGTTTCCCTGGTTTTGCCTGGGACATTAAGAAATTAAAATTAATTAAGAACTCTTATGCTGAATATAATACAAAAAATATAAACTGTAAAATTTTAAAATTGTTATTGCTGCATGATGGTGTTGGTATAAATCTTTGAACACTTTCTTTAAAGGAAATTATAAGACTTAGAGAAAAGAAATATTCAAGTTAAACTATGGTTTGCTCTTTTTTCATATTATTATCAAAAATCCTTTGAATTATTCTATCTTCTTCTTTTCTTCTCTAAAATACTAATTCAAGGGAAGGCCAAAAAAACTTTTACCAGAACCATTCCTGGAGCCTTAAGAGCTTACTTTAAAAAATTCAGTAAACTCTATGCTTTGGTTTGGGCGTGATTCAGAGACAAATACTCACACGGACAGACATTCACAATCAATATATACTCGTATAGATAATATAATTCAATTTATTTATTCAAATTGCATTTATTAATGTATGTAAGTAAAAAAAAAAAAAGATCTTAACTGACCATGATTCCTTTGATCAAATATTCATGAACTAATTTATATATTATATAAGTGATAAAGAAATTTATTTATGGCGGTTTTTTATTCATATTATATGAATGAAATTATTTTCTTTGAATGTTTATACTTTCCTTCAAATTTTTCTCAGAGAAAAAAGTTCAAATTTAATTTACTTAAGCGGTATCAGGGTAAAAAATTCCTATATATATATATATACAATAAAAGAACTTAGCACAGCGTGTGATGCAAGTAACTACACAATAAAAAAACCATTATCTATCTCACCTTTATGTGTCTATATGTAGAGTATACACTCAACTATTAGCCTTTATAATTATTTTACAAACACTTTAATCTATAAATATCGAAGCTCACTAACTAAGAAGATTTTGTTTTGGATACATAAATTATGTTCCTATATAAGTCCAGTGAAGGTTTCTCCTTTTATCCCAAAGGAAAGATCCGACTTTTTAATAAGATTTCTCAAATCTTGATTCAATTTCTTCCTTAATTATTAACATACCCACATATAAAAAAAATAGAGTTAGCAAAATCTGATACTTTTAATTATTCCGTAGGTACTATAGACATTAGGCCAGTGTTTCTCAAACGTTTTTCTTTAAAAAAGTGCATGAATTTCAAGACAGCCCAGTTTAAAATATGTTTAACAATGATAGGGTTGAGAAAATTGTCCTATTTATTTAAATGATGCAGTAATAAAAAGAAGAAACTACAAACTATCAATAATAATAACTTCAACCTTTAAATATGCAGATTTACAAACTTTTTTTTACCGTCCAAGCAATACTGCAACACCAGAACTCAACAATAAGATCAGAAAAATGAAAATGAAGTGCATTATGTAGAATTAGGCTCCCTTTGACAGAATTTACGAAATGTAAGACTTTTTAAATATATATTTTTTTCATATGTTGACTTTCCCAACAGAAAAAGTCATTCTACAGGAGAAAAAAATATCAGCCCGCAAACAAAAAACTAATGTACATATATGGCTTGTACAATTTTTAAAGTAAACATTATGTTTTCAATGTAACAATTTATACCCCTGTAATAATTTCGTTTGTATACAAAGTTAGGACTCAAAACTTTCAGTAGCATGACTAAATTACGAAATATTTGAATTTTATGAAATCAAGTGACGACAACTCAAAGCCAATGTTTGATATGTTTAAATACTATATTTAGCTATTTCTTTTATTAATTACGCCCACCTCTACAACCAATAGCAGCCTTGACACGCCTGCTATACCGTACCACGCAGTCATTATGGCAGCTGGGAGTGAACCCAAATTTAGACCCGAGATGCAGTAGATATTCTTTCCTATTGCACTACACTTTAAAGCCCAGGAGGTCGAGGTCAGTGTTGGAGGAGGCCCACATAGAGGCAGGTTAGAAGTCGTAAAAATTGTTGTGGAAGAAGTTTGGTTATTATTGGGTGCATAGGACTGTCATTGACTACTTGATGTTATAGATAGTCCAGATGGAGATGCCAACGGTCACAGAGATCGGATTGAAATAAGGCACACACGTGTTGCCTTTTTTGCTCCAACATTTTTACACTCAAAATCAAAACAAAAACTTGTTTGTTTAGCTTCCATTTAGTTAGGAAATGAAACCTCATAATTAAAAATAACGTGGATACAATTTCAATTTATGTTACCGCAATTTTTGGGTCCCCACTCTGTATATACAAGCAGGGATATTCGAATTTATTCAAAAGTTTAGTTAATTATTACCCATTTGGTATCCTGTAGTTTTTATGCCAATCTTGCACCACTCTCTGGAAGGCCACCAATTGAAAATATAGATAATATAATGGAAATCGTCGAGTCCTATCGTCATGTTAGCACTGTCTCAATTCACAAAGAGATGAACATTTATAGAAAAAAGTGACTTTTTTTTTAGAAATCCTCCAAAAATAATAAGTTTTTTTTTACCACATCTAAAGCAATGTATGCTCAATTCTTATAAATTGAGTTTTAGCTTGATTTTGTACTTACATACACATATGTTATATACATATATATTTTGATTATAGACTCAAGTACATTCAATTATGTATATAAAAATAGAAACAACATGCAAAACAAGGGAGAGCTCTCTAATCAGGAAAGAGAAAGGGCTTGCAAAAGTTTACAAATCTCTCCATAATATTTATAATTATGATTGATAAATGCTTTATATAAGATATATCTATAAATTGAAAGCCATATTGATCGAGTTCCTTTCCACATGGTAATGATACTTAATAACTTCAACTATAAATACACTCATGCCTAGAGTTGTAGAAAACAATACCGA
The DNA here is from genome assembly GCF_016086655.4 of Lepeophtheirus salmonis. Taxonomy (NCBI): domain Eukaryota; kingdom Metazoa; phylum Arthropoda; class Copepoda; order Siphonostomatoida; family Caligidae; genus Lepeophtheirus; species Lepeophtheirus salmonis. The sequence goes on along the minus strand of NC_052138.2, from coordinate 19,653,549 downwards.
AATATAGTGCAATACTTTTTCTATGTAGTATTTTTTATTTTCCAATCTGATATTGTTGTTTTTTGGTCAATAGGGAATGGGTATCTACGTATAAAGTGTCTTAAGGATTGATATAAGGATAAGCTAATAAAATGAGAGTTCCCATTCATGCCCTTGGATTACGAGTAGCTTACATTCAGGTGAGATAAATGCTCATAATCAAAAACTTCGCCATATAACTAGCAACTTGCTTCTTAAAAATATAAACTAACAGTGGTTCAATCTACATAGATCAAGGCGAAGTCATAGTTTTATAATATTGTATATAAACTATTTTGTTATACGAATATGGAATTCCTAATATTTGTCTTAATTTACGTAAAAACATATCCTTTATTAATTTGTACAAATAGCCTGCATTACTTTATTTGATATTAAAAAATATGTTTTTTAGTTATTAAAGATTACTTAACATAATTACATATAAGCTGAATTGATCACAAAATGTATAACGTTCACGTGAGTTATGAAAAAACCATAGGAGCACTGAATACTCAATTCCTTCTTTTATTTATATATAGTTAATGGCTGTTTGTTTAGTGGGTAGATTATCCACTTTCTCTACGACCTCTTCAAATAAAAAAACCCCAAATGGTCGAACAGCTGTTTCGTTTCTCATTTTCAGAGTAGTTGTTGATAAACAATATTATTGATAAACTTATTTTATAACTATAATATATTAATGTGTATTTGATGCAAGGAGTCCTTTTTATTATGCTTGGATTGATTCTAAAATAAAATTTTGTTATTGTCTTGAAAAATACACAATTTGAAAAGTATACTTTTATTCAGCCAATCAACACAAAAGCCCACTATAATGATTTTTCTACAAAATTTGAGTCTGTCTTACATTTTTGTTCTTCAAAGAATATTTAAAATGAATATATATAAAGAAATTATTCAGATTGTAGCTGTCGCTGCAAATTGCACTTAAAGTAGTGATAATTTATTGTCTTTGTGAAAGAATCATAAGTTGGTAGGTTCTATTGAAAAGGCCGTATCAGGCGAAGATAAAGCTTTATCAATGAAGCAAAGGTTCTTAACTATAGTTAAGATTATCTGAAATATCGAAATGCATCCCCAAAATTTGAGTTTAAAGCCTACAATGGACCGAAATATGTCTGTGAGTTATTGACCTATATAAGATGTAAGAAAACGGACATTTTTACTTTACTTGATTTTGTTCAAGATTGTTTTTGTATTAACTTACAAAAATAAAGAAGTTAAGTAACCGTTGCCCACATTCAAAATTGAATTTTAACATTTTACTCACACATAATTTCAATCAAGGCCTTAACTACTCTACTCTTTCTCTATGTATTTTTTTTAATGTAAAGATCTAAAGTATGACATTAAAACACATGATGATTTTTCATATTTTGGTGACTTTATGAGAAAATTCCTTGTTTGTGCTGATTACCCTTTGAATAGGAGAAACAAAGAGTGTTTTGTAGGAACAATATTCTTTAGAATATGGAATATATTTTGTGTATGTATGTGTGTGAGAAAGTATATTATTGGGAAAACTTGACACGAGCTTTGTAAATAAGAAGAGTGGCTCTTCACTCAATCATAAATCAATTTTGTGTGGCGTCTGTGACATGGGTGCCAAATAATTATAAATGATGATGGGTTGTTCAAGTAGCAGCAATGTTTTCATTAAAATCCTGGGCTATTTCAATAAGCAGTAAATTAGGGGTGCAGTTCAGCTTTTAAAATGGAGGGGGGGGGGAGAGGGAAAATTCAAGGCTGTAACTAAATTAATTATGTTAAATCTAGGAAGCATTTTTGGTTTACAGAATCGATCTCGTCCCTTCACCTAACGGTGCAGATGTATAGTGATGAAAATCAGGTGTTTTTTTATCTCCTTTGGTTTTTTGGAGTTGGTATTTCCTTTTCCTAACCTTTTCTTATTATTTGATTTCTAAGGAGCGAACTTTGGCAAAATCTTAACTGTAAAAATTTTCAAACAAGTTTTTCGTCATACTTGTCAAGCCTTATAAAAATCAAAATTTGTCAATTTTGTCTTTCGTCATTTTTTTTAAATTTATTTGTCAAATTTGGCAATCTTAAAAAATGATTCTTTCAAAATTGTCTCTAAAAATCCTAGTAATGGCCCTGGATCGATATTCTTTATATATATACATTTATAGTGGGACGGTCTAAAAAATTTCCGACCTAACAAAGATACACTATATTTTTTCAGGATTATATTTTTCAACATAGTCTCCTTGTAACTCCCCACACTTCTCCTAGTAATACTCACCTCTCTGTAACTCGTCTAAATAATACTCAGCGTTTTTCTGTCGAAAATAAATGTTAAGAAGACATTTATTTTTTTGCCTCACTTATTCCAAGTTGGATTGACTAAGACGGGTCCAACTTTAACACAACAAGCCTTGATATATCTTGTATTGTTTGAATCTATTTAAAGATTACATTTTCCAAAAATATGGAATCATCGCTCGATACTCGATTTTGTCAATTTTCACAAAAACACCCACATCAACTCCCTCAAACGACTGTTACATAACAAATGCGCGTCCAAAATGACTGGCACTGAAAATTGTCAGTAGATGCTAGACTACTTGTATATTAACAAGGGTGTCCGCAGAATTATACTTGGGAAGGGGTGGGGGAGCGGCTTATTTTTTTTGAAAAAATATTCAATAATTAAATTTTTTTGAAAAACAAATTAAAATTTACAGCCATTAGCAGTAAAATTAATTTTTTCAAAAATGAAATTTCAAATATTAAATTTTTTGAAAAAAGAGTTCAAAAATCCACAGTTTTTTCGAAAAACATTTCACAAATCAACAGCTATTCACATAAAATTAAATTTTTTGGAAAAAAATTTCAAAAGTTTAATTTCAATTGTTAAGTTTCTTGAAAAAAAAATCCAATATCACAATTTTTTGGAAAAAATTTAAAAATCCATAGTTGGAAAACAATTTGAAAAACTAAATTATCTAGTAAAAACAAAAAATCAGTAATGGGGGGGGATACAGCCCCTCCGGAATACCCCCTATATTCTATTTCAACAGCTAACGCTTTCTCATTCTAGTCTACATAAAACGTTACAAATCGCTGCGAATGCAGCAACAACATGGTAACTTAATATGAAGTCACGGTCGGTTGGTTGAGAGAAATGAGATGTTTCTCATGAGGTTAACCTTGTCTTTATTAAATCAAGTGTAGAATAGCATCAAGAGCTTTGTGTGTACTGTGTAGGTACATTGTTCATACGTTCACATTAATGTAATTTATGATATATATATGAAAATCAGTTCCAATGTATGCAAATATGTATGTAGGTATGAGATTGCAGAATGAATCTTAGTAAAAACTGCGTGCAATATATACACATATGTTAAATGATTTATCTATCAATAATTACAGACAAATTCATTACTCTGCTTATATATACCACACATAATAACATATACAAAGAATTTCTTTAATCAAAAATAAATCTTTTTGACATGGCAATAATATTCAATTAAATATGTATGTGACCATAAATAGATCAGGGTTAAAGATGAAGTGGAAAATAAGGGCTTTTCATGCTTTCCTTTAATTTTTGAGTCCCTATTAGTGTTGGATTGATCTAAAAAGGCTGCAGTACTATCAGTCCGGTACTAATAAAATTTGTTAATCATAGGACCGGTCCTTATTGGTCTATAAAGGGAAAAATGACGTAGTAAATAACAATTTCCTTTCAGCTGTTTTAAATGACCTCTTTCAAGATATAAGATAGCTGAAGTTAAAGTAGATTTTGTGTTGCTAGAACTAAACATAATACGTTCTAGCTATCATTTAATATTTTCTTGGTTTTTATATTGTTCGACCCTAGCTCTGAGTGAATAATGATCATAAACATATCTAGGACTGAAGGACCGAGTTATCGGTGATTAAAACCATTTGAATAGTAAAAAAAGATCGTATGGATAATTAAAAAAAATAAAAGCAGGGGGTAGACTGATTAGACAATCTGTCCTAGGACTGATCCAACACTAGTGCCTATGATACATGTGTAAACGGGAAAAAATATTTCAGGACTGTTGTCAAAAGTTTGGGACACACTGTCTTACATGATTGTGATGCACCATGATGTATTTGATTTTATACATATAAAACACATTTCCATGTACTTATGCCTCGAACATTTCTACCACCCGTAATTTAACCGCATAAGTTTTTGCCGCTGTTAATTTTTCCTCCGTGAGATTTTTACCACGTGATATATTCGCCACTTTGTTATCTTTTAATATTATTTCTTCGATCTTTACTGAAGTATAACTTATTTCATCAATATTTACGTGTTTTTTCTTCTACCTATGTTATTAATTTGATCAATATTCAATTGCAAAGTTCGAAAAGATAATATAGAAACGGCAAATATATCATGCGGTAAAATTTCCTTGAGGGAAAATTACCAGTGGGAAAAATGTAAGGGGGTTAGGTGGACAAAATTACTGGTCACGAAAAAACACTAGGCAACAAAAACAGGTATTGTAACGCCTGCTGAGAAAAATACTCACATTTATTATTGTTATTTAAGCCATACAATACGAAAATAAACTTTTAAATTTTCAATTCCTTTAGGTTTACTCTTAAAAGTCCTTCTTTTTTTTTTTTAATCACGTTTTTAGAGTGCAATTTTGATTCCGAATCATATTTGTTCAAATTATCGGTAGTAACAATTAATAAAAAAACGTTCCAGCGTTCCAAGGATACAATATTTATTAAAGTATCTTGAATACAGTTCCTACAACATAAGTTTTATCATACAAAATCAAGTAAAAAAAGTCAATTACATTATATTATAGCTAAAACTAAAGAATAAACCTTACATTAAACCTGAAAAAGATGTGCTCTCAAAAAAAAGTTTGATTTTGATTGATTTTTGTTGTGTCTTGACGAGGGAGAGACACACACTTATTTATAAGGTGGAGAGATCCAGGATGACCGAGAGACAAATGAGAAGAAGAAATGGCGTGGAGGAATAAGACTACACTTATTATAAGATCATGTGTATTCTAACTATACTCTAATATATTTACAAAATACGAGACTATTTATAATACGTAAAACATAGTACTTTAATACATAAACGAATATACAAGAAGATAAAAACATGAAAGGAAATATGAAATACATAACAATTTTTGAATTCAACTTTTCATTTTCCTATATAATATTAAATAAATATGTAAAGCCATGCAAAAATAATTTTTCTCAAAATTTAGTGTGGATTATATATGTACACTTAAACGAATTATCGTTTGTTTAAATCACCAAATTATCCTTGTTATCCCTTAAGAAGTGTTGCAAATTGCACTAAAAGTATCCAAAATTGATCGTTACATTAAAAGAATGAGAAATTCAAAAAAAAAAAATTGAAGGTCCATATCAGAGCTTAACTTAATTAATTTATCTCACAAATTTGAAAACAAAACCAATAATGGACTCAAATATAATATGCTTAAAAGGCATATCTTTAATCGGAATGATGACATAAATTTAACTTCACAAAATACAATTACTAAACATATCTGACACGGGTAAAAAACCAACTAGAAAAACAAGACTAAACGATACAAAAATTACTATAAATTAATCATACTCAATTGAAATTATACACACAAATAAACAAGGTTGATTTTGCTACATTCCTCTCTCTCTGTCCTGCAACAAATCTTAGATAAATACAATTCAATTATTTAAAAGTCCGCGTTAACGACTTTTGTCGGAGAATTTTGCCAAATTCCAAATTGGGTTTCTTGCTGCATCTGGTTGAATATTTTTTTGTTTATTTTGTGAATGATATACTCTATCTAGGAAGTTTTAGATCTGTGGCCCAAACTCAATCTGTTTTTGAGCTACTACATGCAAATTATCGTTTATTTTTTGTTCACACTTGCGTTTTAAATTACTTATCTTGACACATTCATAGAGAATGTGTAGAAGCGTTTCCAGTTTCTAGTTACAAAACATGCAATTTACACTCTGTAATGGAGTCATTTTTTTAGAAGAAATTATAGGATTTTTGAAAAGTGTAGTTTAATCCATGTTTTTTGTTCAATTTTTTTTTTTTGTTGACGTACCACATATAAATATAATAAGAATGTTTTTGTGAAGGGTAGGGGAGCAGATAATTTTGGATAAATATTTGGGTCTATAAATGTTTTATGTTTTTTTAAAGATTTTGTATGACTATTTTTTTGAAAATACATTCTTTGATGACATTGGCAACCTCACAGGAAAGTCTTGACAGGAAATAACTGCTGTTAAGGATTTATACTACAGGGACGTCTGCAGGATTATATAAATATAGATTATATTTTTTTTGGATGGGGGGATTCAAAAACCTATTTTTGAATCACAAAATTAAATTTTTAGAAAGATTAAATTTGAAATATTTAATTTTTTGAAAAAAAATTAAAAAATGCTTAGCTATATACAGAAAATTTAATTTATTGAAATAAGAAATTAAAAAAATAAATTTTCAAATATTAAATTTATGAAAAAAAAGTTTCAAAAATAAATAAATATTCAATGAAAATTATATTTTCTTTAAAAGAAACTTAAAAATTAATTTTTTTGGAAAATATGAAATTTTTTGAAAGCAAATTAAAAAAAAACCACAGTTATTTAAAAAAAAATTAAATCTCTGGATACAAAATTCAAAAATCCATAGATATTCCTATGAAACAATTTTTTTTCCAAAAAAAATAAAATAAACTTGAGATATACATTTTTCGGGAAAATATTTCAAAAAGGGAATTTCAAATATTATTTTTTTGAAAACAAGCACAAAAATCAACAGCCATTTACAAAAATTATATTTTTGGAAAAAACTTTCAAAAAATATATATGAAATTTCTTTTTTCTTTAAATTAAAAAATCTATAACTATTGACAAAAAATTTCAAATACTAATATTTTTCAAAAAAAATTCTAGTAAAAAAATAAAACTTCTTAATTCCAGGCCACCCCCGGTAAACGTCCCTGTATATAGTGATTGTTTGTAGATGATATGGGGGACTTATTAATCCATATTTAATGTTTATGTGTACAAGTTAAATGTCATATATGAGTGTTGATTTGTGCTTCTTTATATATATAATATATATATGTAGGCATACATTTAACATATAGATAGGACCAACTAAAGAGACAGTTTCCGGTCTGACTGTCATAATTAAAGTCATGTAAATTCATTTTTATTATTATTATTATCATATAATAAGTTGCTTCTCTAGATATACATAGTTATTGGTGTTGCGTTTTGGTCTGAATATCCTAGACCGGTTTGAGCACTTTATAACTTTAAATAACTCGGTCCAACTTTGCAAGGCTGAAATAAGCGAAGAAATGTTTCAATTTTTTACAATATTAAAATTAAAATATTATTTTTTTCTTTTTTTTTTGGGGGGGAAGGGGAGTAGGCTTTGTTTTTGGATTTTTGGAATGCTCAGAAGATATTAATTTTATTCGAAAAAAATTTAAAATATTAAATTTTTTCATAAACCCATAACTATTATCAAAAATTACATATTTTGAAAACAATTTCCTAAATACTAAATTTTCTAGTAGAAAGCAAAAATGCCTTAATTATCGAGATGGGGGCTACATCCCTTCTAGCCCACACCCTGTGGACGCCCTTGAATTCACATTCTTTTTTTCTTAATGTTCTCTTATCGACATTTGAGCAGCAACATTTTAGTAAAAGAAGTGTGTGTGGGCCTGCAACTTCAATTTGGACGGATCTCGTAGTAAAATTATGTCTGCTATAAAAATCGGACAAGATTGGTATTTTTTTTTTTTTTTTTTTTTTAAAGAACATTTGAGGGAAGATAATTTTCGCTCCATACCTGAAAAAAAAATCCATTAAGACAAACCAATAAAATTTAGTCTCGGACCGACCCTCAACACTAATAATTATTTACAAGCATACATATTCACATTGATGTTGAAATGATAACACAAAGAAAATTATATAGTAATCTTTGAAGCAGGTGCCTCGTTTTTGTGAAATATTCTATAAACTATCATGTGAGTTGTTGTTTCGCAATTTTGTAGTGCGCTGTTAGTATGTTTTTTTAACTATTATTTGTAAAATACCACAAATAAGAGGCACACATTTTTGCATTCTCATTGTTTCGTTTTTTACAAATCAATCCAAAGTATCAAATATATTTCATAAAACCTAAATAAATTGAAATGGATGAAAAATGAATACTTCTTTTTATTTTTTCATCCAATTGGTATAAAATGTAGGATGTCAAATAACCTATTATGAACAAACTTAAAAATGAAATTTCAGCTTTGCGACTCAATCCAGTTTTAAGATACTTTTCGTAATGAAATTGATCAAAAATAATCTTCAACCCCCTTGTATTTGGGTTGTATTTCATCAACCGCTCATCTGATGATGAATATAATACAAAATGGTACAAAAAAATATCCAAATTAGATTAGATCAATATCTCACTTAAAAAAAAAAAAAAAAAGATTAGAGTGGTAGGTCGATGGGCTTAAAAGATATGAGAAGTTTAATTTGTTCATATAAATAAAATTTTACGTTTAACGGTTTGAGAGGCATAAAACTCATCTTGGGATTTTCAACCAATTCTTATGTACTATTAATTCACATAAAAGATAATTGTTATAATTTATTTCTTACCCAAAGGAAGGGTTAAGCTAAGCCCTTCTTTGTATTAAGAAAAAAAAAACAATGAAGCTAAACTACTGTCTTAATAATTAACCACCTAATGCAGCCTAATTTGAAGTATGAAAGTGCTTTATGAGCGATAGGAAAGGGTTAATTTGTTCACATAAATAAAATTTCTCATTGAATGGTTTCAATTTTAAAATGATATAGAATGAATAGTATATGTAAAATTGTAATTGTAGATTAGTTTAATTATATATGGGTTTTTTTATAAAATAAACTTAACCAATGGTTTAGTTAACCCATATTTATTGGCTAATACTCTGACAATAAAAATTTATGAGAACAAATACTAAACGTGAATTGGTTTAAAATCACAAGATGTGCATAAATTGATTATTCTTACTCCTCAGGAAACCATATAATTTGAAACTTTATATTATAATATTATTTATATGAACTAAATAAACTCATATCTCTATAGTCGATGGATCAATCATTCTAATCTTTCCATCTAAAGTATGATATTAATTTTTTCTTGCTGTGATAAAGTCAGAGGATATGATATTTTAGATATTTAAGGTAAACAAATATTTGGTCAAAGTTAAACAATATAAAAACATTTGCTTCAAGCATTTCGTAACAAAACTTAACTTTTCGTTAGTCAACTTGGATTTTCTGCGCCCCAAATTATATAAAATTGCTTTAAATTTGTTTAATATAGACTTTAATGCAGAAAATTTTTCATAGGCTCCTAAAATCTCTTTCAAAGTAAATACAATTTTTTGTTGTTGTAAAAATGTATTATTATTTTGTTTTATTTAGCTTTGTCTATTTTCATTTCTTTTTCAATTCAAGGTATATGCATTAATACGGATCTAATATCCGTTGTTATTCCATATATCCCACTCAATCTCTTCGAAGTTAATGAGTACATTTTTAGTACCAAATGTTCGTTAAAAGTAATTAATATTTTATAGAATTTTTTATCGAAAATGAAATTACAATATTTCAACTAATATAATCAAAAATTATATCTTGTAGATGCCCAAGTCTAACTTTGTTATGACTACTTTGAATAATTTTGAGTTTATGTCAACTGTGTATCACAAAAATAAAATTCGCATTCTTTGGTTAAAGTTTAACCCAACTTCATTAGCCGTGTCAACAGAAGGGTTTTCACTGACGGAGGGCTAATACCAATAAAATCATTTCTATTAGATTGTATATAAGTTAATCAAACTTATATAATGAAATAGCTTAGTGCAGGACTTCACAGGAAAATAAAACCTTAAAAAGACAGGGAAATCTTGAGAAAAAACCCTAGTATGGACACATTTAAAACAATACATTACTAAATTAATATTTTAAGCCTGTAATTTTAGTAGTTTTACGTCATAGAAAAAAAAATCCCCCTGATGACTTAATTACAAAAATTGATCCTTATTAAAAAAATTTGAATAATAATAATATCATTATTTAATTTTTTAGAAACTCCTCCAATTTCTGAGCTATAGTACCCAGTCTCAACAAATAAATTGTAAGTGAATGTAAATTGTTCTGAATGACAGTTTTTGCTTTATATTTTCAGTCGAAGAGTATCATAATACTAATACCTATTTTGGTACCAGAACCAGTAAAAAATATTCGTACCGTGACAAACTATGGTACAAAATGTCTCAAAACCTTGAGAAAAACTTCTCTAGTGAGTAGTCGTGACTGTTGTGAAGTATTTGGTCTTATTTGAGAGTGAAAACTGCAGTCTATTCCAGTTTGATTCCATCCAGTCCAATACTACATGTCGGTACTTAAAGACGGTATCCCTTGTGACGTCATTGAGGTATTTTAATGCTGTGTCAGAGTTATTTATTCGGTTCAGTATTTAGAACTGTGGATCATTGAATTTTTCTTTTAAAATGTCGATGATTTATTTCACCAAATAAGATATGAAATATATATTAACATAATTGGTCATATCGAGCCAAAAATATTTATGTTTTCACTATAAAGCAATATCAAACGAACATATTCTTTTTAAATTAGTTATATAATTTATTCTGCTATATAACAAAATAATTAAAAAAAGGGGGAAACACTCAATGACGTCATGAAGGATTAATTATAACTTTATTAAGGATTGACAAGTGGGATTGGACTGCAATCCTAAAAAAGGATCAAACAACATACGTCGTTTTTAACTTTTTTAAACTTTCGAATATGTAATGGAATAATTATATAATTATCTATAATAAAATTATAGTATAATATGTCCGTATTATATCACATTATAATGAAAAACAGGATATGTTTTGGAAGATATTTGGAAGCTCTTAATACACATCTAATATATCTTATAATTCAACGACATCCTCCGTTATTTTTTATTCAACAATACTATCAAATTGAAGTAAAAGGTTATCCAAAAAATAAAACAGATTTGACTAATTTATACAGAGTCCACATAGACTCAAAGTTACACTATTGAAGTTTGTAAAATTTTTAAAATTATTTTATCCATTTTTGTACACGTAAAATCAATAAAATTGTAAAAATACTTTATTGTATAAACTGAAAAATATATTTTTTATTTACAAAGTTAACTCTTAAATGATTTATGTTATTAATTTTGGCTAGAAAATATTTTTTTTATGTGTATAACGATTCATAGAAGTGAAATGAAGAATAAAAAAATGATTTTTGATTGTTTTTCTTCTAATTTATAATTACCTACTTAGCGTCATAACAGGTGCAAAATCATACATATATCGGTTCATACTTACCAACCGGTTGTTTCAGATGTACAAAAAAAGATACCCTCTGACCTATTTTAAGACTTTATTTTGAGACTATTAGTTTGGGCTCTAAACATATATAATTTTTATTATCATTGTTAAGGAATTAGAAGTTCATTTCTGATAAAAAATTATGTGAAATATTTATTAATTTCTAGGAATTTTGATGAAGTTGCGTCTGATGTATAAAATAACAAGTTTAAAGCAATTCCAAATCATTATAAGAAAAACAGTTATCACAATTAAAAAATACTGATCTGAAAAAATTAATTTTGAGAAAAAAAATGGGATAAACATTTCTAAAGGATTTTTTTGGTCATTTTTGAACTTTTTTATGAAATTCATAAAACAAAGCCCTCCCCCCAAAAAAAAAAAAAACCTCTTCTACTGCATTACTTTGGGTTCAATTGATTTTAATACAAGTTCTTTTGAGGTAACTAGACGTTTCAGGAATATACTAAAAAGTGTTGTACGGTTCAAAAAACTATTTTCAAAGAATTTTAAGACTTTTTTATAATTATATGAAGTATAGAAAATCAAAGTTAAATAACGAAGTGTTAAAGAAAAATTCAAGTACTGATAGAATCGGTCTTAAGACTGGACTGAACCAAATACGTGAGTTCCGACACTTGAGTCGTGAGATAATAAATTAGTTGACATCTCATCTAAGGAATATAATCTGATGCTTTTTGTTGGATTATCATCTACCACAAACTACCCATGACTAAAAGTGGTTTCCACACTCAAATCAAGGATCCCTGACTTCTCCCTCCCAACTAACTCTCTCCCCCTTAAAACAATGGCATCCCTCCCCCAATTGAAAGGAAAGAAGGATTCTCCAAAATTGGCCAGGCATGTAACAATAACATTATTTATTGAATCAAGAGACCATTATGTTGTTCAAGTCACGTGTCCCCTCAGTGGGGGTTTTTTATGTTCTATAGTATGTGTAGTCTATCAATAAGGAATATATCAACGAAACATAAAATGGAGTACATTAAATATTATGTGTACATCCATTTATATACAACATCGACGAGAAATGAGCTTCCTCTACACAAACACACATATCATAATAATTAGTGCTGGATTAGAGTTATAACTCGAACGATATTATTGAATATATACTCGAGTCAAGTTCGATTTTTTGAGCAGCTTTGAGTGAAGTCGAGTTCAAGTAAAGGCATCAGCCGAAAAAAATATTTTATCATTGAATTGATCAAATCTGTGTTCAATAATGAAGTCAGTTTGACGAGGGTCAATGCCAGTGGGCGTAGGGAAGGTGACTCAACCACCATGGATTATTTGAGTTTTTAAAATGGAATGCCAGTCTGAAATCTTTTGATAAATTAGTAAAGAGGGCCCGAAAAAGGCTTGACCTTTCAAAAATAATTAATGAAAATAAGGTTCTCTAAAAACCCGCCATTTGATCTTTTTTTTTTTAATATATAATTGAGAAGGTCCTTATTTATTATATAAAAAGGCTCATACTGTTATTAAAAAAAAAGTCATTTCATATTCAGGTCGGACAAAATATTATGTAAGTCGGAAAATATTCACAATCCCCGCCCAAACGTTCCCTAAATGTAATTTTAAGTGATGGGGGCCAAATTATATAATGGTGACATCATTAGGGTGTAGGTAGGTTTTTTTGTTGTTGTTTTTTGACAATTTCAATATTAAAGTTTTTTTATCAATGACTAATTTGACAAATAATTTTCCTTAGATGGGGCCAAAACTTTTTTTTTTTAATTTTAGATTGAATATTATTCAAAAGAGATTAACGAGAAGGAAATTGGTTTTTTTTTTCTGAAAAATTATGACTTTTTTTTTTTTTTTTGACAACCATAAAATACCACAAAAGTAGGGGGCCAGTGGTCCCTATGTTTCTGGCCCTACTTCTGCCTTCCACAGAAAAATCCTTTTACTCATCTAAATTTGACTACCTCTATAAGGGTGTAAAAACAGGGACCAATTGGACACAAGAAAAAATGCTCACTAAAAATACGACAACGAAATTTATAAGTAACAAAAACAACTGGAAATGAGATTAATCATTACACGAATACTTCAAGGTTTGTTCATCCAAGTATAGTTTTTTCAATACTATTTCGGGATAGTTCGAGTTTTTTTTGGATTTGAGTAATAATCAAATCCATCACTAATAATCATGTATATAGGGACAATATTATATACAGTGTTGTGTCCCATATATGGGAATGGGACACACGTGATCTATTTTTGTTTTTATTTGCAAAATGTTGTACGTTTGATTTGATTTTCTTTACGTTAAAAAGAACTTTCAACAAAGAGAAATTTTCTTTAGACATATGTATCTTGTTTCATAAAACAAAATACATAGTAGTCGGTCAATTAACTTTCACATTCTTCATGTATTTCAAACAAGCAAGCAAAAAAATCATTATTTATTTGTGATTAACTCATAAAGGGTTACAGAAAAAACCCTTTTTATTTGTAATTGCATATGTTGTACCAATATAAGGGCGTTTGCAGGGTTATATATATATTTGCCGGTTTTTTTCTTTTGTAATTTTATTGAAGAAAAAACTAAAAAAAATTGCTAAGGATTTCAAATCCCATAGCTTTTGACAAAAAAAGAATAGCTCTTGCGCGAAAAAAGTTAGGAAAATTAAATTTCCAATATTCAATTTCAGAGAAAAATATTTCAAATATAAATTTTTCTAGAAAAAAAATTCAAAAATCCAAAGCAATTAAAAAAAACATAATTTTTCGACAAAAAAAATTCAAAAATCTATAGCTATTTCCCAAAATTCAATTTTTGGGGAAAAAGTTCAAATAATATATTTCTTGAAAAAACAAATTCAAATATTATTCACTGTTATTAACAATCAATGATTATTTTTGGGGAAAAATTTCAAATTTTTAATTTCTTCAAATATTCAATTGTTTTTTCTGCTGCATAATTTGCGAGAATTACTTTTTTTTTACATTTTACCCCTATTTTTGAGTAAAATTTTTCCATCGACCAAAAAATTATAAAGTAAAAATCCTCAATTTGTTGGGAGCTACAAAAAATTGTCAAAAAGGAACAAATGTCAAAGTGCTTGCACATTCCATGATGTTCTAACTACTAACTAGTACATAGATGTTGTTGTAGTAAAGAAGAAGGAAAAAAGTGGAAGAAAAAGTACACTGAAAAAATGTATTAAAAAAGCCGGGCACGCTGTAAGGAGTGTGTGTAAGTATTACATATATTAATACACACACGTAATTCATGTTAGTTCCTAGTAGACTAGACTGCCCTTAACATAGGGAGCCACGATAATTATAGAATTTCTAGTGTTTTGAATACAAAGTATTAAATAATTATAAAATATTCGTCAAATTAACTATTTAAAAATATATATATTTGGTGGATCTTCGAAAGGAGCAACGGGATTCATTATTGTTGTTTGTTACTATTCTTCATCGTTATAATTATTATTTTGTGGTAAGTCAAATCTTTTTATTTATTTGATCATTTTTTTGATGAATGTACGGGGGCGGCATGTCCGGAATTTTTATTTGCCATTATAAAAGAGCTGTTGCACAATGTGTCAAATAATTAATAAATAATGTAATGAGTTCATATTTAAGGTGTGCGCTTTTCTTGGCTGAGTGTCTAGCCTGATAACTCCTTAGTTAAGGAGTATTGCATTGAAATTTAATTATAATGGAATAATGAAGTGATTACTAGATAATCCGAGCGAGCAAGATCGATACTTTACTTTGTATTATTAGTCTTTGAATCCCTCCTTATAAGACAAATCAATGAATAGTTCATATTCACATCATAATTAATATAATATATAAATAAATAGAGGTTTAACCCAAATCGTTATTCTAATCTGATCAAAGTTCATTTATATCAAATGATATATTTATTTAAGACATGACATCTGTTGCTACTTGCTATTGAGTCAAAGATGATGAATTCAATGTACAGCAATGTATGGGCGTTTGGATGAGTGATTCCATGTATATTAATATCGGACTTTTCTGAGACACTCGACGAATTAATTTTGTATACTTTTCGCTAGTGTTGTATCAGTCCGTATTTATTCAGTCCAGCTCAGTCTTAGGACCCGTCCTATCGGTCATTGGTACCTGTCTTTAAGATCTTCCGAATACACGAATAATAAATAATGTTGAGTGACATCATCAAGGCTCGAACTATATCAGTTTTAGGACTGATTTGCAGGACTTAACTGGAGCAAGCCGAGCCTGAACTGGACGGGACTGCTTTCTTCAGTCCTAAATAGGGACTGACACAACAATACTTTTCGCAAATAAATAACCGGTGTCACAGTTTAAATTAGTGAGTCCATAGACTTGTGGGCTGGAATGTATTTACAAGTGGGAGGTCAAATGATATTATATTAGTTCATCGTTAAACAGCCTTACAATTTTAATATATAAATATATATATATTATACTTAATCTAAAAAAGTGGGCATTGGCTTCCAGCGCAACTGAACTGTTCCAGGATATGCTTCAAACTGACATTGTCTACTTTTTCTATAGTGTATCTAACCGGTGGACTTAATTATTAAAAAAGTCTGAAACCCCGTACTACATTGTACATATAAGGAATTTCGACCAAAATTGATTATTGATAACTCTCAGGCGAAGTTTGATTTTATACAAATAGCATTTGTTCACATACTAAGTATATAAAATAAACATGTTCATTAAAAAATCTTGTGGGGAAGGGGCCCTCGGCCCTTCTGCAAACTTTGCCTATAGTTTCGAGACACGCTACGAAGAAACATCTTACTACTTTTGAAATATGTAACCGGGACACCGGAAAAGCTATACTTTATTTTGCATACAACTAAATCCAGACTAAATGGGGTTTAAACGTATGCAAGTGTTGTGTACAAGTTGCAACTTGTATAATCACATTGTACAAGTTGCAATGTCTTCTTTTCAAAATACATTATATAATTAAAATATTGTTCATTCTATTTAACAACAATTAATGTTTGATATCATTTCATTTTCATATATTCAAATTGCATGATTATTATGTATTTAGGAGTAAATAAACTCTGAGCATTTAAACTTTATAATTCGACACAGAATATTTATACGTATTTTAGTCATTTTTAGTCAAAATATCGATCATCCATAGAATATTCAACTATTGCATTATTCTCATTGTTCATTTCTTATTTCATTTTTTGGTTGGAACTTGTACAATTTGCATATACATGTTACAATTTCTAGACAACATAGTATCAAAATTCCTATATAAATGTTTATTCTTTTAATACTTCTGTTCAGTCGATGGCGTTTCTTTGTATTTTGACACAATGTTTCTTTCAAAAAACAAAAACAATATTAAGTTTCTTTCCCCAAATTGTTTTTATTTTTTCACAATTTGGCCTTACAGATTTTCTACATTTTTTATACTAATTTCTTTGTCCCATCTTCAACACAATGATACATTCGAAAAGCTTTTTAATTAGAGTTGCTGTTAGCAAGAAATATCTACATATATGCACACTGCTGACATATGTAGATTTGATTGATCGAATCAAACGCCTATTCCGCCTACACTCCTAGTAACAAACTCTTTTTCTATTTTAATCATTGGAATGAATTATAATCTTTGTGTAATGTACCTTAGGGTCCATTCCATCTAATTTGTCGTAATGGTAGAAATATAAAGGAATCAGTCGTCCCTGAAATCGTCATCAGTAGTAGCAATATGTTAAATGATTACTATTATTCGATTTATAATCAGATCTGCTCACTTTAAAGTTTTTGGGGTCCCTTGTGACGTTGACAACAATCTTTTTAAAAATCCTGTTTCATCTTTTTATGTAAAACAAATGGGAAACATAACACACACCCCTCCGTTCCCCCCCTCTTGATCATGGACTCTTTGGTGGTGGTCTCAAGAGACGTATTCCTACTTTAATGAATTAGGAGGCTCTTAGGTACATTCATACGTGAAAGATTCTCCAAGTTGATTTCTTTTTCTATATACTAAGTTATTTGAGCTTCAAACGACCCAATAATGTACTAATAAATCTACAAAATACACTCACTCAAACTATCTGAGTTGTCATTTTTATTCTTTATTCCCATGAGGTTGTTTTTATTACTATGAAAGAAAGTACCAGGAATTTGTATCAAATTGAAAAACGTAATAATAAGACAATCGAACAGGTTCATATGATTTTTATTTTTTGTTTTCCTTATTTCATTGTCTTTTAATCCATTTTATCGTCTTGGATTTCTATGTTTTTTGTGTACACACATATTTTAGTATTTACCATTCGTCTCTTCCTTATTAACATGAAGATAATGAGATATTTTATTATATCATCACTCATCGCCATTTCATTATTATCTTATTCCTCCATTAATAACCATGAATAAAATAATAAAATACCTTTCTTTTACAAATGTCCCGGGAACGAACCCCTCAGATTTCTCTTTCGGGATGATGTTTTTGCAGGATTTCTTGGGATGTTTCACATAGTGCTTATCCATTCCATCTTTATTCGTTCCATTCCAGTCTTAGGACCGGTCCTAAAGACGTTCGGTCCTTCAATCCATTAGTTCTAGAAATGATTAAAAAAGAAGAAATAAAGTTGAAATGACGTCATCAAGCACCAAACTTTTAAGTTTTCGGACTGATATACAGGACTGAACTGGGCTGCACCGAGAATGGACTATAAAGGGCTGCAGTCTTCAGTCTTTAATGAGCATCGACACACCACTAATTACTCCTACGGGAAATCAATGGGAACTATTTCTTTCTCCGGGAAAACCCGGAATATAATTATCTCATAAATTAAGCTTAATTTAGTAATGTCGCTCATTAATTTAGATCCAAAAATGTACTTATGTGTCTGATGAATGATTTGTAAACTGTTTATATTGGCACAAACGTTCCGTATAGAAAATTTAGGGCGTTCGCAGGGAGTGGGCTGAAGGGGCTGTAGCCTCCCCCTAAATATTAAATTTTTCTTTTTTAGGAAAAATGTAATTCTAGAATATGTAGCGGGACAAAATATTCAAGACTTTTAGGGAGAAACATAATCCTGCGGACGCCCTGAAATATTATATTAATGTGTTTTTAAAGCAGTATGTTATCATACATTTCATTTTGATCTATTAATTTCACACATTTTTGATATATTTTACAGGATTTGTAAACCAGGGGAAGTTGCACTTTCTAATTATTAATAAAAAGTCAAAAACTATAAATTCCATTTATCCACCATCTAAAAAATATTATTTATTGCATATTTCTCATCACATGTAAATTCGAAATTCTCCATTCATAATTATTCATCTCATTTTTGGTTGCAATTTTTATAATCTACTTATACTAGTTACAATTTGTATAGGACACACGTATTTTGTACAAGTGGCGATTTGTTTCTTATCATATTGTCTTCTTATTTAATCAATCATCACACCAGTCCTTTTGATGCATTATTATGAAATTGATTGTATATAACTTCATTTGGATCTATTAAAATTACTTAGTTACATACAGTGTCAAAATTACGGTTCTGTTTTTGGGAGGGGATTACATATATGTATATAATATTCAAATTTCCAAAAAATGTAATTCTTTAAAAATGTTTATAAAAATCTAATTTGTATGATTTTTGGCAAACAAGCTCAAATTCATGAGTAGATTAAGTTTGCCAAATTTCAACACATAATTCTGAGTCGTTCATGAGATATAGATTGTAGTACTCTCAGATCAAAATTTTCAAATGTCGATTAATTGTCTTATTACGGAACGCTACTTTTTCTTGTATATTTTTTTATCCAAAATAGCTAACCTCTTGAATTTGATCCATAAATATTTTAAATTGTGAGGATTTCAAAAATGAAGTCAAAAACAGAAAATTTAATTTTTTTATGACATCAATTTTGATTTAAAAAGAAAAAATCGGAAATGCCCTACCAGGTACTTGATCAAGAATAAAAAAATTCCCCAACTCTTATGTAGGGATATCACTGTGCTAAAAATTGTGTTGGCTTTTTTATCATAGCTCACAGACTGGGATCTCAAATTTATGTTACTTTTCACCAGAAATTTGGTCAACATGTTTTATGATTTACATAGACTGACAAAAGAAAACTGAATTAGAGTAATTTATAATATTGATTAGAAGTTGATAGATTTTTTAAAAAAAATGAGTGTTTTTATTATATCACTTGTTTATAAAATTGGGCATAACTTTAAAATAGTTTGTTCATTCTTTTTGGAGACTTGGAACTGTCGTCCCTCGAATTACCTGAATTACTCATTTAAAATGAGTAATTACAAAGATTTTATGGAAATTCAAATGAGTTTTCTTGTGACGTCATTATTTTGGAAGTCGGCCATCTTGTAGGTAACATAAACAATCCCAATTTTATAATTATTGTAACTTTTTACAAAAGTTTTTTTTTTTAAATTTTCATTCGCCGATTTAGTGAAATTTACTTAATATTTTTGAAAATATTTGAAATATTAAATATTATATTTGCTTTATTTTGTTAATGACTATATTCAGAATTAAACCTTCATTCTGGCGTTGCTTTTGATAGATTTTGCTCTCTGTGGCAATGTTTAATCGTATTACACATACTTGTTTCTTACAAACACAGTATGTAAATTGGTGGCTTCTAACTTGTACCCATCGTGTACGTACAATAAATATATATTATTGGATATGAATGCATCAATTGATATTGATGTTATACTCCTTTTCAAGTAGTTCTCGTTTCTATGATGAAAATGTTTCCCTCCTATACTTACATATGTATTTTGTATATTCTTTCCGGCATGACTCAAAGGAAGGAGAAGCATGATAAACCCCCCTTTTTGATATTATTATTTGTAGTATTTTTTGCGTAAATGGATACATTTTTAATTCGAAATCAACCTTTTATTTCTCCTCGGAGCTGTCCTTTTTTTACATCATGTTCAGAGCGTCCGGAGACTTTTTTATATATTAAAAAAACATAATAATATTATAAATATTCTTAAACTATGATTTCATGTCAAAATATTAACATCAACCTGGCTAAATCCATTAAAAACGTCACTGATGGTAGAGCATGTGCTCTTTTTTTGGAAAACAAAATATGGTCACTCTATACTTGCCACATGTTTGGCTTGTACGGCACAAGTGACCAATGTGTTGATAAAGTATTATCACATTGTCAATATTTTTGTATTCGTTCCTCCAGTATCAAACTATAGCATTTTTGAATCTTTTGCGCATAAAAGAATATAAAACAAAAGGTCATTTTGTTTGAAGTGGGAGTGCTAGTTCAGAAATTTGGGGCTACATCAATGGTGGGTCAATATTTGTATGGCTAATGGTCTTTAAAGGGCAGAACATTAGTGTTGATGAAGAAAACACTGGTTAATCGGTGCAAAACCACCAAAATAAAGCTCCTTTCTCTTGGAAATACTCTCGTCTTCTTATTCCCATGTCGCCTACTGAAGTTTAAAATAATGAGGCAGTCCCTGTTGCATGTTTTTGTCTACGTTAGGTAGACTTGAATTACATCATCTTGATAGAGCTTCATTCGTTCATAGTCTAGTTATTACGTTTCTACGTCATAGAAAATACATATGTCTGGTCATTTTTTTCTACTGCTGTTAACCTTACTTTGCTTTAATCTTTTATTATGCTAAAACACAACATCATTTTGCAACATTAAACATTGTGAAAGCGCCAATTTATTAGTGAATCTTCCATATTCCGGCTCTTGGCCTATTTTTGAGGGAAGGCGAAATCCCTTCGGTCTAACAATTTTACAATTGTGCCTTTTCCCCAAAAGGTTTGGGAAAAATTAATTTCGTATTTTTCGCTTTATTTCAATAATTTATAAGAAGTGTTACAATCATCTGATTTAAGCCAAATATGTTCTGTTCTATTTGATAATTTGTTGCCAACGAGAATTCAACTTCATAATGGCCTTCTCGAGAAATCCCTTGTCCGTATTGTCAAAAACCCGTACATCCAAAATTGTACCCCAAGCGCGTTGGCTATAAAAAGGAACAGGTGGTGTCACTTGGTGTCAGGTGCGGACTGTAGGGTGGATGCATAAGAACTTCCCATCTGAGCTCCCAGAGCTTTTGGGGCGTCATCAAAAATGTATGAGGCCTGGTGTTGTCGTAATTTTATATAATTCATCTCCTATTTGAGTTTCTTTTTGTGTCCAGCCTTCTGCAAATGGTTCAAACGGTTTATGATCAATGTTAAGCTACTGGACGATACTACAATTGCTAATATGACTGTTTATCTCGATGTTTTTCATGATTTTATCGACATTTTTACAACAAACCTATCAGTGCGTGGCGCATCATTGACTTCTTCTACACCAGAAAGAAATTGCTCGAACCACTGTTGTATAGCACGAACGGAAAGAGTATCGTCACTGTATATATAGCAAATTTTCTTGGTCGCTTTCATCGCGTTTTTCCTTCTCAGGTAGTAAAAAGCTACAATATAGCGAATTGCTCCCTCTGAAACCTACATACTCGACGCACAATTATTTGTAACTGGACTGGTCAAGCACAATACTGTCCGAACAGGGTTTTTAGTATACTTGCACACCTCATCATATGATCCGAGGTGAACAATAATTAATAAGATATACTTAGTTAAAAAAGTGCGGGAAATACGAAAGTGCTTTTTCCCTAACATATTATGTGAACTTCTAAAGGAGGAGATGTTAAGAGTTATTCAGCCCGAAGAAGGAACACTACATGAGTCACTCATTCAAGAGTAGAAAAGAAACATCACAACGTGAATACTTTTTGTATGTATTTATTATATGTAGGAGTGTTGAGAGAAAGTGAGGCTCATTGAAAGGACAAAGTAATTCAACCATAAATAAAAAGCTTATATGAAGTTAAATCTCGATTTACGAGTATAACTTTGGTAATACGTATAGTTTTTTGAACGTCTAATCTCTGTTTTCAATTTGTATAACGTGATTGCTGAATAGTTTCCGCTTTTAATAACTCACTTTCACTTTAAACTCGTGCATACGGGTACTAGAACCTTTCTAGCTCTTTTGACGAGTAACCAATTGTCATGGAGTGGTAGTCAGTTAATGTTTAAGACATGACGTTACTTCACTTATACAAAACATTTCAGTGTTTCTTTCTGGAAAAAAAAGTAATGGGATACTATAACGCTGGGACATATAAAAAGGTTTTGGGAGTTCTTGGGTGAGGGCTACTCCAGGAGATGAATGTCCTTCATTTTTTTGGAGTAAATATGGATTCTTTATAGCCAGAACACGGAATAGATGAAGAGGATGAATGAAATGTACAACTAAATAGAAGTAAAAATCGACTACTGACACGCCTCCCTAATAACTATAGGTAGGTTGAGTGAGTTTAACTTATGTAGTAAGTCCTTCTCTTCTCGGAATAAAGGTAACAACGTGTTAACAAAAAAAAGCTATGAAATAGTATCGAAGTTTGAGCCCTTTTCCTGTACGGATGGTGCTCGTTGTCCAAGAGTTTACTGTATACATAAAAGTAAATATATGTAGTTACTCGAGGTCACTCACATTGCCATTTCATGTATATATATATATACAATATATGTAAAATATATTTTACTCTATTAACGTAATGATTATTATAATTACTATTTGATAGTGAGGAGATTTACTTATACGTATAATAATACCTATATGACGCCATTTTCATAGCCCTCCCGCAAAATGCCTCTGTCCCCAATTTCTTTTTGAGGTTGAATGAAGGTAGGTGAAGTATTTATTATCTATTATTATACAGATATTTTCATTTCCTCACTCCATGACTCACGTTTGTACATATATATATGACATGCTCAATAAATGAGCCAATTATTATGATCAAAAAGGCAGTGGTTCTACATATTAAAATATAACTAAATAATGGAACGTTGATTGTTCTCTGAGCCATTATTTTAATGATGCTTCTTTGTTCGAATAGTTGGAATCAAGAGTTGAATTATGAGTCTAGGTCATGGTGTATTTAGGGGAGAGAGAGAGGCGACATACTTAGTTGTTTTCATATATTGTCTATGGATTAGACAAACAATATTATGTCCTTCGCAGTGTTTGTTTGTTATTTATATGATCTCCTGACCAATCCTTAGTTGATTACTTATATTCACACGGATTGTATATATATGTATTTATAACAACACGGAACCACGTAGCTCAATGGACAACGCGCTCAGGAGAATTTATTTTCTTGAACTCATTGGGATTAGGTTCGCGCCCACTCGTTCCTAGAGAAGGAAATATACATAATGTAAATGCAAGGTAATGCCTGGTTCAGGTTCCGCAGTTCTATTGGTCCCGGTCTCTGGTCTTCTATTTTAACAGTTTTGGTATCACTCCCGGTCTCTGATCTTTCATTTTAACGGTTTGGGTATCGCTCTTGGTTCAGCTTTATCGGTCTCGCTCTCGGCTCAGCTGTATTGGGCTCGGTTCTGGTCTTCAGTATCTTTTCTTTTTAATATATAATCAGTTTGGTAAGAGGCACTTAAAACTTGAGGCGTCACTAGAAAATTCGGGCCCAGGAAATGATATTCCATACAAACAGGGCTGCAGCTACCTTATACACAGAGTGTGTAGTACACCAAGTTCCAACAGGGGGCATGAACACTCGTATAAAGGGGGCTGCAGTTTAAAATGAATTAGTGTAGGGAGAACTTTGCATAGTGAAGTTTGGGAAACCCTGGCCTAAGAAATTATAGGGCCCTGACAAGCTTAGTAGTGGACCTGGATCTATAATCAACCCCACCCTACCCTCTTATATTTACACTGTCTGGTCCCTAAAACCCCTTTTCCAGATCCATAAGAAGCCCTTAGCTATTTGGAACTCAGATACAACAGTATCACCCTGGTAACGTAAAAAGAAATTCATTGGAAAACGGCTTTGTGCAATTGCACATAAAAAAAAAAAAAACCTTGAAAATTGACTTATTTATTTAAGCTAATTTATTTTTTACAATATTTCTCTTCTTTTCTTTGTATATTCTATATATGAACAAAAGCATAAGAACCTAGACCGATAAGCAATATATTGGGGTCTCGGTTTGACTTTTCCTGTTCTAGCGGTTCAAGTACCGGAACCACTTGAATCGCAAGACCGCTGAGGGGACAACTTATTGTAAATGTATATGGACTTCAAAGAAGATTCCTAGGTCAAATGGAGTAAATGTAATTCTATAATGTTTACTCAGTCTTAATCAGTGTAACTCCAACTGACAAATTAAAGAAAAATTAAAAAATAACGACAATAGAGACTTATATAGCATTGATTCAGAACTAAAGATAGACAGTAGAGGACGTTATTTAACTTCCTGAGGCACGCAACTTTTTCTCTCTTGAGATATTTAATTCCAAATCTGTGGATCGAATATAATAAATTTAGAAAGACCAGTGTTAGAATATTCTTTATTCGATTAACATATACCTAGGACTCGACAGCTATGCTAGCCCGTGGCCAATAAAAACAAGTTGGCCAAGTACAGGGTGGCATGTATACATACCCTTACATACTGCATATAAATAGGCAGTTTTGGGGTCAAATAATAAGTATTATCCTTGTGTCAACATACCATACGTTGAACAGAGAAAGAAAACAATTATTACTTAACTTATTTTATTACACAAGTAAATTTAGACTAGTTACAAAAATATATAACAGAGCTTCATAAAAAAAATTGACCAGCCTTATTGACTTGTGGCTAATTTTAACGTCCGTCAAGCTCTGCTTACAACCCATCAAATAAAGATGTCTTTGACAACCCATGAGTTAGAAAGATTTAATCTTTGTTCTTTATTCACACTGTTTCCTCAATGGCGTAAAAAATATCAATATATTTTGCCGCTAGCTCTCATTTTTCTACTTATCTTCTCTTGTTCTGAATGTTGATTGATTGAATTAGCTCTTATTAAGGTGGGAATAAATATAAACAACATATGGATAACAATTCTGTAGTAGGAAATAATTGCCTAAGTAACAACGGAACAGGGCCTTTTCACCCTGTTTCTTTTTGATTAAAAAATGTGAAATACATACAATAATAGTAACAACGTATATTTTTATATTTGGAATGGACCTATCTACCTTCATTATTCTTCATGAAATTGCCTCCAGGATTATTATTTTAAAAAGATCTTTATTGTTAATAGAAGAACGAATGATTTTCGAAGGCTCTTAATTATAAGATGATGCGATTAACTACGATTATTATCTACCTACAGACTCCACGCTTCAAATGATCTATTATTTACTCTTCGTGGGAGGACATTCCTCTGATTATATTCTGCCTACAAATTATCTGTTAGACAAACAATATGTATGTGCATTGTACATATACTAAGAATTAGGACCCTCATAGTCTTCATAGATAAGTCTTTTTGATTTGATTTTAGGGTCGCTTAGATTGTTAGTCCCCATAGTTAGATCCCACTACTATGAAGATAATTAAATAATAACTGTTCCAATTTCAAATGGAGGACGATTATCAAAAGTATGGATATCTCTACAAACTCGTTGGTCAGGGGCTGTGCAACAGGGGAGCCAGAAGAGACATCGCCACCGCACTTTTTTATAATTTACAATTGGCATACCGAGTGCGGAATCAAATTTTCCCGTCACCAAAAACATAATACTTCGCTTCAAAAACTCATAATTTCATTAACGGATTTGAAAAAAAAATTTTTTTTTTGTTATAGCTATTGATTATTAAATTTTTCCAAAAATTAAATATTTATAATTTAATTTTTGTAATTTTTTCTAAAAAATTTAATTTTGCAATTTTTTTCCTGAAAATTTAATTTTCTTTTCTTCAAAAAGTTTATTTTTAGTGAATAACTAAGGATTTTTTTTTTCGAAAAAAAAATCCAAAAACAAAAAAAAAAAAAAAAAAATAATAATGATATTATATATAAATATACAATCCAGCGGACATCCCTGGTTCAGAAACAGACACGCAAATTATTCGCAAGGATGTTGCTGATAAATTTTTATTTTTATGTAGTTCTCCCACTAATAGAAATGTACATTGAACATGTTGAAGAAGGAAAATGTAATCTTCAATGATCTTTAAAGCTCTATGCGAAGTGTCTTATTATAAAAAAACATAATGCCATATAAGATGAATTCAATTATGATAGTAAATTCAGTCATACCTTATGATACGAGTGATCTAACATACGATTTTTTTTAGATACGAGGTGGATTCCGAGCAAAAATTGAAATTGATATGCTAGTTTGTCGAGAACTGCAAACCGCAAGAGCCCCCCCTTAAATTTTAATTTTATTTGTTATTGGTTATGACATAAATTATTTTGACTTACATGCTTGGTCCAAGAACGAATTAAACTCATATGTTGTAGTATTACTGAACATATGTTCCAGTGATTCACCTTGACCTATGTAAATGTCAAGTTGTTATTTTGTAAATGTTTTAACATGTTTGACCTCGAAAAATAAATGAATATTTTACACCATTTTATTTTGAGAAAGATAATGCAATAATTGAATATTACTTGGATTGTCGATATATTTATAATGGTGTAATTTTTACTTTTTTGATGAAATTATAGTATTAATTAATAGTTGGTAATTCAAATGACGGATGGTATGATTGAATATTGAATTATAGGATGTAAAAATTGTAATTTGTCCAAAACACTTTTGAAAAATGGTGCTTGAAAATAATTCAATAATATTAACATGTTAATTTGTCCCGGAACTATTTTCTCACCTTGACTAAGATATTGTACTAATTAATTAATCATTCCATTGTTGGTTGAGTCAACATAATATACTTATTATTTATTTAGATCCCTTGTCATACATACATACACACACACACACTCACAACGGTGAATTGCAATCCCTTGTTTTACAATCTGATATGACTTTTATCTGATGAGTGATGAATCCACTACCCTATTTAGTTACGGGGGTACACGACATAGTCATTAGGGGAAAGGCTTTGGTTTGACAAATGTATATGAATATTTTATCAGATACAAGTCACACTCCATTTGTTGGTGGTGCTGGTCTGTCAAAAATATTAATAAGTAATAGTTGTCATTAAACAAATGTATGTACGTTACTAATAAATCATCGGGGATTATTATATTTTATATATTATTATGTATTAATAAGTCTTCTCATTCCAGCCATTTGATTATAAATTTATGGGCAATTAGGTAACATGGCGTGTTAGCCCTCTACCTTGATTCTTTGACCCTTTTTCTCTTTACGTATACAAATTCCTTCAAATCAGTTTCATTAGTTCATATATTATGTTCGAAAATGATTTATAGAAACGTCTTAATTCAAATCTAATCTTGGTAGATTAAAAAAGAACACTGAAGGAGAAAATTTAAAAGCAAAATAACTACAATTTTCCTATTGCTTTCATATATTTAATTGATTTTATATGTATTAATATGTTTATTAGATTAATCAAAAAAAAAATATTAATGGTTAAATGAAATTACATTAAAATTATACTGATAAATACTAGTGATGTTCGGTATGCCGGTACTATAGTGGGACTGGGATATTGACACAATTAAAATTGTACTATACTAAATAGGTTTTGGAATATGTACTTGCAGCCCAGTTTTTTCCTCTAAAATATTGGCTCGCTGATTATGTAATCCACAAGCCCAATTAAGTTTTCTTTTTTTGGAAAAAATAATCAAGTTTCTGAGCTCTCCTCCCTTCCTCACACCCTAAATAAAAAAGTAATGGGGACTCCACTGTTAGTAGCGTTGTTTTGGTCCTTACTTATTCGGTCCAGCCCAGTCTTAAGATCGGTCCTTCGGACTGCCTTGCTAGAACTGATTAAAAAAGGATGAATAAAGTTGTTGAGTGGCTTCACAGGGGTGTTCACAGGATAGTTATTATTATTATGATTCTTTTTTTTGGGGGGGGGGGCGTGGATTTTAGAATTTTTTTGAAAAAAAATTCAAAAAACCTTGACAAAAACTTCATTGAAAATTGCAAATCCATCCAACTTTGCTTATTTAACCTCATTTCGTTGTCAACTTTCCTACTTGACATAGCCCTTATTTTATTTTTTACAAGGGGTTGAGCGAGTTAATAGGAACATTCATTAATTATAAGTATATTCATAAAATAAAATAAAAGGTACTTCTTCTTGTTTACGATTTAATTTGATTTAATTATCTATGTACTTTGAACTTTAACCTCTAAGGAAGTAGTATTCCAATTATGACCGTTATTGCTTTTAATTACACCTATGATATATTATGTACTTAAGAGATATGTATAATATCATTCGTATTATAACTAAGTACGTACCCTCATGGCCCATACGGAAATGTTGGCTTATTGAACCTGTATCTTATGATATGATTAGTGTTCGTACAAGTCTTATATAGGTCTGAATTAACAATTATTCATAATATGTAATATTTGAATGATGATGGTTGATTAAACAGTGTTTAATTGCTAGTATAAGTCATTAAATTAGATAGTATACAAAGAGGAAATGTCGGCATGAGTGGGGTTTATTTATTGTGATTATGTCATTATTCCTTTGTGGCTCATGAATTGTGCCTGTGTGCGTGTATAAACTATAGAAGCTAACAAATTAGGGGGACTTGATTGGTGGACCCACACTTTGTACATGTTGTGAATTGTATTAGCAAATTGTACGAGTTGCAAGCCAAAATTGAGGTGAATATTTTTAAACGAAGAGTTTAGACTACATGTGAGAAGGATAATGCTATAACTGAATATTCCATGGTTGATATGGAGCTGATACACTCTTTTACTATTGAGATCCAAATTTCTCATGAATAAGTATTATGTGGGACATTATAAAGTTCAAATGACCGCAGTTATATTTCTGGTTAATATTTATCAACTCTGTGGTTTCAAGATAGTATCACTGTATAGTTGGTTATTAAAATAACTGATGTTGCAAATAAATAAAGAGTACTAGGACCTATAATTTGTTTCTTGTACAATCTGCTAAAACAAGTTACAACTCGTAAAGAAATCGCAACTTGTACACAACATATACATACATAAAAAAAAAAAAAAAATAGGAAGTGAATAAAAATTGTTTTCTGAAAAAGTCATTTAATGAAATCTGCATAATGTTTATTTAAATCATGTGATTTGCATATTTATCTTTGGCCTAAGGGCCTAGGGCATGCTAACCCCCAATTATATGAAAGCAGGTCGTTATATTTATTGTATCTCGCAACCTATTCTCCGAAAATAAACTGAAAAAGGACCCCGTATAAATTGTTTAGTTCTTCCAAACTATAAAACTATTATATAATAATTTTTAAATATTGTTCTCAGCTTACCAATAAGAAATTCTAATTTGACCAATTAACGTTCAGAACACTGATAAGAAGTAAAAACTTACAAATTTGTCTAAAAGAGGTTGCGTGGTGAATTATAAATATGTTGCGTTTTTATTTCTATTTTTAAAAGATTGTTTTCTATTAAAGTTGTTGTCTTACTTTGTTCGTAGGTATATGATAATCCTTTTATTACATATTATTATGTACTCCCTAGATAAATAAAGTATTGTATAATTTATTGTGCAGGTGTGCTATTATATATGTCTGTACTCAAAAGTTTTGATGAATGACTTTCTGATTTTATTTTTAGTTTACCATGTAGAGGTCTTAGAAATGGAGTAAGAGTAGTTTAAGTCTAAAAGAAGGCTATTCTTTAATTATTATTATTAGTTCAAGGTAAATTATGGAATTATACTTTTATATATTACATATATATGTATGTACTACTTCCCCCTCTTTTTATGATTATGAGATACGATTAAGAGAAAAGAAGTTGCAGGAGCAAGCACTATTTATAATAGAACATTGTTTTATATATACTTTTAAAAATGTATTTTATTTTTAAAAAGAAAATACTTTTTTTAATCAATAATCGCTTTTACTTTATGTTAAGTTGTATAAATTTATAAGTATATCAATTTTTTGTCTTACATAAAGGCATTCATTACTGAATACAGGCTATTCCGTCTAAAATGTAACACTTTTTGAAAATTACAAAAATTGTTATATTTCAAAAGATAAAATCAAATTTGGAAAATTTAATTCAGAAATACCATCAAAAGACACCCTTTTTACATTCTCAATCAATATAGCGCCTTTTGCCTTAGTGACCAGATACAGGCCCGGGCGCAGAACTTTACACAGCTGTTATTTACAAAGGCTGGATCAAGGTTCGCTCAAGCAGTAATGATGGTTTCCTTCAGATAGTCCTTTGTTGTGTATTAGACTCCCGAAAGCTTCTCTTTGAGGTCCCCAAAAATTCCAAAGTTCCGGGGGAAACAGACGGGGCTCTGGAGAGGCCAAGAGGTTTTTTCTTCAGCTTGTTGAGGAGGATGTGCACTGGGTGACATGTTTTACTCGATCCAAAGGCTTCAACCCCTTATGAGGAGTTCTTTTGTAGGCATTAAGGCTTAAGTCTTGCTTAACCAAGCAGTGAATGGTGGTCTGTCTGCTGTCAAATTCATGAGCAAGACAATCGACGGACACCGTGACTCTTCTGCCTTCAATGGTACCTTTAACTGCGTCATCCAATTCTTTTAGACTTGATCTGGACCTTGCGGAAGCTTTTTGAGTTCCTCTCTTGATCACCTGGTACACAGTAGAGTGGTTACAGCCAGCACTTTAGAGATCTCTGATGGGGATTTTCCACGCGTGGATAGCTCTGTGTTATTCCATGTTTTTGGTTATAACGCTCTTATTTCTCGGTTGGCATTGCTTATTTTTTGTTTAGACAGTTGGTTACCATAAGTTATTAGGGTCAATATATAGCAAATAGGGCAAAGGCGCGACAAGTTAAAAAAAATGAACGAAGGGGCCTTTATAACATATTATATAATAATATAGATAAGTTTTAACTTATATAATCTTATATTTGTACGTCTGATAAAAATTACTTGGTTATTAAGTATATACGTGCAATACAAATGGGCATTTTAACCAAATATTCTGCCACAACGAGAAAGTGTTATTGTGGGCAAAATCAAGTCAATGGCAAGCTTCAATTTTTTTTATTTATAATATTAATAATTAACGGCCAAATAGATAAAGCACACCAAATGGTCAATTATGTGATTTATGTTCAAATTGGTGAATTGGAATGAGAATATTAACTAAAGTACTTATAAATTAGTAATTTTCATCAAAATAATCAAAAGTTACCCATATATCGACCATTTAAAAAATGCTCAATTATGTATAGCAAATTGTACAATATACTTATACAAGTTACAAGTTTTACTTAACCTACATGGATTCCTTGTACCTCTTAACAAGCGTTGCTTACATAATATGGAATATTAAACAATGCTCCTGTTTAATTTTTTTTCTAACGTTTGGAACTTTAATCCTTATATCATTTATAGGCCTGGAGGAAAAGAGTAACTATGTATTTTCAATCTTACATAAGGTATTGAATATTTTATTAAAGACAATATGTACTTTTCTGTCAATATGGAGGATAATATCATATTAGTAAGATACATAATGTGAACCTCAAACTTCATTTTTGATTTTGCTCTATTCAAATAAAGTTTCATTACTTCTTGATATATAGATGAATTATATTTATATTATTCAAAATGGCATCTGTGTATTCATATTCGGTTGTAAAATATAAGTATATTAATTATGAATTGTTCTACTGACGACATAACTACATAATATATGATTTTATAATTACAGGTTCTTTGTTGTTTAAAAGGAGGAGTAAATCCTTCGTGAGGATATGAATAATTTTGGATGGAATTACGACACTCGGCAATATCCTACTTCCTATGGCAACAACTACTCAAGGGGAGGATTATGGAGAGGGACCCCTCAAGCTGGGACTCAAGGGGCCTATCATCATCATCCTCAACAGTTTCAACAGCAGCAACAATATCAACTACAACAACATCAGTCACATGTTCCTTTATCAACAGCGACGATTCCCCATCACCATTCTCATGGAGAAAGAAGTGTTGTTGATCCTTCATCATCATTCCCCAACTCCTACACTCCACCCAACAGCAAGCAAACGTCTCACCGACAAGTTCTTCATCACCATCATCAAACACAACAACAACTCAGCGAAACGCATCAGCTGCAGCAGCAGAGTCAACGTTCTCAGAATGTCGTCGTCGTCTCCGCCTCTCTTTCCTCTACTTCTTCTTCCTCTTCTACTTCTTCTTCCACCAGTCCTTCGTGTAGTTCTACAACAACAACTACTCCTTTTAAAAACAAGCAAGCAACTACTCGTACTAGTATTGAGGAGGAGACGACTGCGGAAAAATTAATTTCTTCTTCCTCTTCTTCCTCAATTGCAGAGAACCGTCCCTCAGTCAGCTCAGACGTACTCGACGAGATGGAGTATATATTGAGTGGTATTTCTACTACAAATCTAACACCTGGAAGTAATGGTTCTCTTGGTGGAGCAACTGCACTCTTTTTGACCACGACATCTACAACAAATCATTCCAATTATCATCAGTTATCTCCAGGAACTTGTTACATTACACCCACTTCCTACACGACAACAACCCCTCATCATCATAATATGATGACAACCACTGCCTCATGGAGAGGAAATAATAGTAGTCAACCACACCAAGAGCAATTGCAGCAGCAAAGGCACCATACCTCACAAATCAACTATTATACTTCAAATCAACTCAGGTAAGGGTTTAAATAATAGGTCTTTTAATTTTATATAAAGGGATCTTGTTAACAAATAAGTTACTGTCCCATCAAAATTGCTTCATACTTGCTGGAATCAGAGTTATAAAAAAGATAGTCCATAGCTGATGTATTCAAAACATTAAGAATTTATCTCTATATTTCCTCCTTTGGCACGATCTTAAGCCTCTTAAAAACATAATATAGTGCAGCTGGGATGTATAGTTTCTTGTGGAATATCATCCCAAGCAGCCTCCGAGGAACTGATCCTTGCTCACTCTTGGAACAGAATTGGTCTTCCTCCTTGGAACTTGCCTTAAGCAACTTAAAACAACATCTAGTGCAACTGACAGACTCAGTTTCTTATAGAATATCATCCCAACCTGCCTTTGCCAGGTTCTAATCCTCGCGGACTCCTGGAACAGCATTGTCTTTATTCCTTTGGTACGGCATTAATCCGCCTAAAATCACCAGTACAGCTGGACATGCAGTTTCTTGTGGAATCTCTTCCCGAGCAGACTTTGGCAAAAAGTGATAATTGCTGACTCTTGGACTAACATTGGCCTTCTTCTTCACCATACTCTGCATGGTAGGGGCTTTAAAACGGGAGAAAAAGGGGGCTGAAAATATCGAAAAAGCTGTGAATATTGATGGGACGGTCATTTATAACAATCTTATTATGTGTAACAACTTATATAACTTATAACTCATGTCATAACATTTATGTATGTATATGCAGATCCTCAAATATGTATCCCCCTGGTGGCGGCGGTAGCAACAAGGGTGGTGGTGGTGGTAGTAGTTGTAACAATATTAATGGCCGTAGTGGCAGTAGGAGTGTTATTGTCGTCAGCCATAACAACAACAGCATTCTGCATCAAAGCACCTCTGACAACAGAACTCTTCCTCGTCCTAAGCCCAAAGATGACTTGACTGAAATTGTGAATCAAGTTTTAAACACTGTTAATTCACAAGCTTCACCCCATACTACACTTATACCTAACCAGCAACAATTACAACAACTTCAACAGCAGCCACGGGTACACAACAACCCTTCCTCACCTCAAATTGCACAACCTCGTGTTATCAAGCCCAAACCAACAGGGCTCTGTTCCTCCTCTCCTCTCGCTTCAGGGAATTTATGTCATAATTGTGGATCTATTGTCTCTAATATCTTAACTCATTGTCAGCTATGTGGAGAGCCTATGCAAATAGAGGAATCTAAAAGGTAAGAGAGGAAATCTCTTTAGTATAAATGTTGGTTTTTTTGTTTTTTTATATTAGGGACAGATGATGATTAGGTTTTGAAGTTCTTTGTACATACATATATGTAATGTGAAAGGAAAATAAAATAAAAAACCGTTATATATGTTTTAAAAGAATGGAAAATTATCGCATGTATATAATATACTACTGTACGTACATACTAGTCTTTGGTTATTTGTCATTAAATTGTATGTAGTGAGTTAACACAAAACCAAACAAAAATTAAGAAAAGACAAAATGTCTAATTTGTTTTTTTTCATATTACGCACACATATTTTGGTTAATTATTGGTTTTGTACTCTGATATCTGGTACAAATTGAGATACCCAATAATGTCAGTTATCGTTCAGAATCTTCATTTGATTGACGATACTTAATCTGTCCCGGTATGCCCCTTTAAAATATAATGCATAACCAATTTATAATTCTTGTATTGTGACGATGAATTTTTGCCACTTTAATTAAAATTTGCGTCAATTTTAGACTCCTTATTCTCATTTCTGGATAGTTGTGATACCCCAGAATGTTACCAATAGTTTAAAAGCTTCATTTAATGTAAGGGACTTCATATAACTCCGATGAGGCCTTTCACATACGAAAAATCTATCAATTTCTAGTTATTTGACTGTCACAATGAATTTTTGCCTCTTCAAGTACAATTTGCGTCAATTATAGACTCTTTATTCCCATTTCTGCGATAGTTGTGATACCCCAGAATGTTAATCATAGTTTAAAGCCTTCATTTGAGCGAAAGAACTTCATTAAACACCGATGAGGCCTTTCACATACGGAAATTTCAATTGATCAATTTCTTGTTATTTCATTCTGACAATGAACTTTTGCCACTTGAAGAACCATTGTTGGTTTTTATTCACATTTCTGGGATAGCTGTGATACCCCGGAATGTTAACCATAGTTTAAAACCTTCATTTGATTTATGGGGTTTAATTGAACTCCAATAGTGTCTTTCACATATCGTAAAATTAATCAATTTCATTTTTTTTATTATAAATGTTTGCTACTTTATTGAAATATGCAGTGTCACCTCCAAAGGATTAATCAGAATAATAATTTATTGATGAGAATTGACGATTATTTTTCAAAGAATAAAAATGTAGATGATCCAGACTCAATGTTGAGGGACCACATAATATATACTTATGGCTGTCTGAGTTTTGCAAAATTATTTATCATACAACTATTAACTGCTTTTTTTTCTTTTTTACCCCAATCATCTTCTTAAACATAATTTCTCTTGCACGTGTTGTGTTTCAAAGCCCAATTTTAAGAAAGCCCCTTCCCCCTCTCATATTATCTTCATTTTCCCTTTATATACATTCATACATAGATCTACGTTCCTTTAACACTCCCTTTTTCATGTGTTTATATAATAAATTCAACTAATGGGTCATTAAACGTCTATATTTTTATGTTAGTTTTTTTGTTTTTTTTTCAACTCATGCATTCATAACTTTTTATTATATCAAGAAATAGTTTGATGTTTATAATAAGAGATTTGAGCCTGAAATTTGATAATATATTTCCTTGTTTGTTTGTTTGTCTATTTTAGCCTTGGATTCATATAATGTTTCTCCATTTATTCATATTTTGTGAAAAGTCTACAAAATACGAGTAATCAAGGGGAATTTTCCTTAGAATTAAAAATTCTTTTAAATATCTACTTGCATAATTTTATTAGTACTTTCCGAATTTTCCATTTTTTTACAACAAAACTA
Organism: Lepeophtheirus salmonis; assembly: GCF_016086655.4. Taxonomy (NCBI): domain Eukaryota; kingdom Metazoa; phylum Arthropoda; class Copepoda; order Siphonostomatoida; family Caligidae; genus Lepeophtheirus; species Lepeophtheirus salmonis. Next base: position 19,617,287 of record NC_052138.2, on the reverse strand, counting down.
AAAGTCGTTTTACCTTTATTGTATCATACAACCTTTACTCTATAATAGAAACAGGAAAAAGTCCCAAAATCACTTGGTAGTTAGGCAATTCTACCCAACTATGGGATTATTTCAGAAATAATTGTTCACAGCTAAATATATGAGCTAATTCAAATTCAACCAATCAACGTTCAGAACACTGAGGAAGAATAAAGAAGTAGAAAAATAGACGCCTGACATTCAGAAGCACTATTTTTTTGTATTAGTGAGGGAGGGATTAGGGTCTTATACTTTTTTTTCTTTTTTTTTTGGTTCAATCTAAGGTGATATTGTTTTTATACCGAAGTGCAAACCATCAACCCAATTAAAATAGTGGTACTACCAATATGATGTACTCTCGATATTTTCCGATACTTTTTCGCCTAAAAATATATGAAAAAATGTGTTTTGCACTTATACAGACTTCTTCAAGATTTTTGTTTGGGTTGGTTGGTGCAGTACTCCGGTATCCCTATAGGACTTGTGTACCGATCAACGCTCTTATCTATATTTGTATTTTACAACTAATTGTCATCTATTTCTTTTAATAAAATATTCTAATTTATTTTTCGGAAACAATAATGCAAGTTAGTCAGTTATAATTTGCAAAAAATTCCCTGTCGTGGGTGTACATAATTGAAAGGCTAACTCGGAGCAAAATGAATGTTTCAAACTATCCCTAGTGTTGTGTCAGTCCTTTTTTATTTGGTCCAGGCCATTCATATTACCGTTCCTTAAGACTAGAACTTGTTAAAAGAAGTTGAATGACGTCATGAAGGACCGAACTTTATTAATGTTAAGCACTCATATATAGGACTGAACTAGAAAGGGACTGCGTCTTCAGTCCTAAATAAGGACTGACACAACATTAGTCAACAATATGATGTATTTGAATTTGTCCCAAACATTTAAAAAAGTCCAGTATTGACCACAATATGTTCATTCAATATATATGAAGTAAAAATAAATAAAACGGAAATTTCTGCTTTTCTTGATATTTATTCAAGATTATTTTTTGTTGATGACTTATATATATATATATGTGCGGTCAACCTTTTTGTCTGTATGAACATATTGCATGATATCATTATGATCATTGCCTCGTCTCTTGTATACATTTAAGTAGTAGTAGTATTTATGTAGATGATATTCACTGCAGCTGACGTTCAGTCAACATACGAAAAAATCAATAAAATCTTTAACGGTTCCTCCAGTGGTGTATTACTGTTGTTCTTTATACAGACATATATAATATAAAATTCTCTCTTTATATACATACACAGTGGTATACGAGAATATAACGTCTTGGTTGTGCGCGTGTGTCTTCTTTACTCTCTGACTCATGATTTCCCCTGCTTTTTTTTTTTTTTTTTTTTTTTGTTAGAATTAGTGTTGGACTCAAGTAGTACTATATCTTGAGAAAAAATCGACTAAAATCGAATTTGAATTATCTTATTCGTATTTTTAGCATTCATAATATGCTCTAGTAGATTAGGGGTCTCCAAGCTACAGTCTGTGGGCTAAATATGATCCCCAATGTGTTCAATTCGGCCAGGAATTGCCTATATTATTAGATTAAGAATAATTGACTGTCTTTTTGAGGTAGTCAAACTGATTTTATTATTGAATTTGTTTCCTTGTCTTTTGTCGAACTCGACTTAATGCATTAGTCAATCACTCGAATCCCATGTTGAGTCGAATAAATATTTATCTAAAGTTCTATAACAATTATTAAACTACTATTTGATGTATTATGTATAATTATTTGTTTGACTCTAAATTAGTTAATGGAATTGTGCATTTGTAACTATAATGGAAATCAATCAATCTTAGAAAACTAACTAGGGATATGCCTATCTGATATATATATATTTATATATAATCTAATGCTACAACTAATTTATAATAATTGACTGATGGGTGTTGGTGGATTCTAAACTTTCTCAATTGTAAAGATAAGGATTCCCATTTTGATAATCTCCTAATGATGACAATTATATATATGTATATAATTTTTTATGATACCCCTACATAGATCTAATGTACTCATTCACGTCTGTACTGCTTTATGCTCAACTACTTACATACATAAGTCATAAATTAGATATATACTCATTCATACTATACTGTACTGCGTAAATCAAATACTTAATTTTATCTCCTTTATTTTCTCATTTCAGTAGCAACAGCACCACCAAAGTACCAAAGCCCGCATCTTCATCATCTACTCGAACGCTAAGACCTCGTAATGTTGGAGTGGTGGAGCCACGGATCGTTGTTAAGACACCTCATTCCCGTAAAGACTCATCTCTGAGGAAATCACCCTCAAAGAGAAGGAAAGGTCTACTTGAGACGACACCCGAGGGTGAGAAAACCATTTCTCCTCTTAGACTCATTCGCCGTGTGAAGCGGAAGCTTGATTCAGACAGTGATTATGAGTCAGAGACACTCCCCTTGGAGACTCGTATTGCCTTTCAACCAAATAAAACCAAAAAATTTCTCATTTGTTCCATTGATGGTTGTACTTTTACAACCAATAAATCTGTTAGAATGGGCCGACACGTTGCCTCTCATTCCGCTCTTAATCAAGACAACTCTGACAGGAACAACAATAATAAGAGGTGTGTTAGTACTACCAACAGCGAGGCCAAAAACAGTGGAAAAGCATTTCAATGTCCGGACTGTGGAACAAAATTCTCTTCTATGGCAAAGATTTTGAAGCATAATCGTAAGGTTCATACGGGGAGCAAGGACTTCGAGTGCAGTTTATGTGGGGCTGAAGTGTCTGACATTGATGCACACACCGAGGTAAGAATAATGTATCCTAATTTGACTATGATCATCTATATCTATGCATTTATATTATGACTTACGAATTACCCCATATCTCACATTTCAGGTCCACAAGCAAGATAAAAACATTCAATGCAAGGATTGTAACCTCAATTTTCGACATAGAAGCTCCTATGTTAGACATCTAAGTCAACACTACTCTCCAAGGGATGGCGCTGTCTCTCCTCAAAAAACCTCCCCCGAGGATATCTCAGCTCCCTCTGAGGTACAGTGTCTCAGCGATAATAATAAGAAGAAAACGGACATTTCTATCACTTTAGACCAGCCAGAAATGCCTTTCACTATTCATATACCTGAAATCAAGGAGCCTCTCTCTCAAAAATCTAACTCAACCGAATCCTCATTGGCTACAAGTCTGGAGGAAGTTTCAAATTCAATTTCGCCACAATTGAGTAAAGTTGATTACTCCAGTCCACTACCTTCTTCTTCTGACTCTGGGATTTCAAGCAACTTTAATAGTCCCATATACTCTGAGTCAAACACATTTCCTCATTCTTCTTCCATCGATACCTTTGAAAATACGGATCTCCCAAATATTCTGGCTCAGTCGTTATTTGATTCTGCTAATCAAGAAGATAATTCGAAGATGCCCTTTGAATTCAATGTAGACCTTTTTAATGACTCACTCTGTCCTCAGACAGAGGAGTTGAGCAAAGCGCTTGCTGAGTCATTGAGACATGAAGAGGACTCTCTACTCGAGAATGAAGTTTCACCAACAAAAGAAGAAGAAAGTCAACCCCCTATGAAGGTATCAGAAGAGAAGGAAACTCTTGATGACTCTGACGTAGTTGAGAGTCAGAAAGAAGAATTATCTTCATCAAACACACCCAGCAGTGAGGATCATAATAGCGCAATCGAGATCGCTAAAATACAAAAAGTATTTGAGAAAGAGTTGGAGGAAATCGTAAATGACTCTCATTCCCCCAAACCCATCATTCCTACTGAAAAAGATAAAGAAGAAGTTCCTTGTTCTCCTGAAGAGCTTCTAAAGGACAACTCCAGCCCTCTTACCCCGAGTGTACAACTAAGGGATCAAATAGTACAAACTGATGATGTTTTTGAGCCAATTAACAAATTCATCTCGGATGATGCTGCAATAAAGAGCAACGAAAAACCTCATGAAGTCCATGATAACAATCTTGATGATAAGAGATTGAGGGAGACTGCTGCCGATGATGATTCAATGAGAAGTGAGGAATCGGAAGTTCAAATAATATCGGAGGAGACGAGGGAAAAAGAGTCGGCATCATCCCCGGCTTCAGTCTTGGAAGACGACGAAGACGAAGTAGTCATACTCGAGTCATCAGTGATGGGGAAAGCACCATCAGTCCCCTTAAAAAGGAAAATATTCAACGATGAATATTTGAAGAAAGTCGCCAACATACTTCATGAAATCGAAGTATCCTCAAAAGCGCCACCACGTAATGATCCACGTAAATGGAAGAGGCGGAAAGTATCTTTGAAGGAATTTGAAGATAACTTTAAAGAAAAGGTATCACAGTTTATCGGTCAATTAAAGTGCATCCGCGAGGATCGCACGACCAAGAAGGAAGAAAACTTCTGTTGCAATAAATGTGGACGAGTATACAAATTTGAAAACTTTTTCAATGTTCATAAAAGGCGTTGTGTGTAAGAAGAAGGAGTAGGAGAGGAAGAGGGGTGGAAATGGATGAGTTTGACGATGGTGACGTTGAATGACGTATTCGTGGTTTCTCTCTTCTGTTCTTTCTATAACACTTTTCTACTGTTGTGGTGTTTGCATATCTCAAAGATTCTTTTCTTATTTTTTTTTAGTCATATCATGAAATTTACTCTACGCATACATAATTTTTGAAAGATCCAAAGAATATAAACCATATTTATGAATAAAAACCAAAATACTATCTCTTTTTAATTTCTTATATATCCATATGGGGGCTATTATTTTGATGGAACATTCGTGGTGTAACTTATGTGTATATATTATGTAACTTAGTTTGCACCTATGTTAAACTTCCTACAATAATATATACACATCTTTATATGATACATATTTTTTCCTTTTTTTTTTTTCATTTATGAATACATAAAAATACTGATAAAAAACAGTTTTTTGAATTAAAAAAAAATTATAATTTATTTTCAATTATTCTGCTGTGATATTTTATAGAATTACTACTATTACTAAGATGTTATTTATAATCATTATTTTCTTATTATCATTATCATGTAATTATGTTCTTTTTATTATTAATTAATTATTTAAAATTATTTCTTATTCATATTTTAATACTTTTTGTTTCAATTTATTTGATGATGCTTGTCGTTTAATAGATATTTTGTTTCCTTACAACTTATTTTGTAATTGTAAAAGGATATAATAAATCATAGTTTTTAACAGAAACTAAAATATAATATAACGGGGTTTCCGCATTTGAGTGCTTTATTTGCTGTTTTTATTTGTATAAAAGTCTAGACAAGGATTCAGCGAATTGTTCAAGTTAAAAAAGAGGAAGGATAGTGTCAAATACTTATGCCTAGTGTTATCTCAGTCCAATCTTAGAGCTGATCCTACCGCCCAATACATCCTTAAGACCGTCTGTCCTTCGGAGTGTCATTATTAGAATTGATTTTATAAAGAAGAAATGAAATTGAGTCAGGTCATGCCATCTTCAGTCCTAAATAAGAAACGACACAACACCAGTGATGTAAATCTACTGTATTTTTTAGCAAGCCCGTTTTTTTTATATTGTTAATAGGAATAATGAATTTTCTTTTCCTTAGCTGTTGTCATGATTATGTAACTACTGAGTAGTGAACATCATTTTTTACTACATTCAATTATATTTAAAACCTGATTGAACATTCGTGTGTGCTCATAAAACACAGAGAGTAACGTTGATGATTTTTGCGGAGTTATAGGTTGTAAGTCCTTGTTGGACTCAGAGTAGAATTGAGGATCGAAGTCGGAGTAATTGTTGCAAATGTCTTTGTTTATTTCCTTCTCCCATCCCTCCCTTGCCATAGCTGATTTAATGAAACTTTATGATAGCTAAGCTTTTTCTCCTCCAAAACATTCTTCAAATTGTTAGAGTGAGATTATTGGTTTCTTTTTTTGAACATGCCCAAAATAAAAATGATATTGATTACTATTTTGTATGACCTGCCTTTTTAAAATAAAAGAAACCGAAAAATGACGTGTTAATGCTGACAATTGGAAGAATGTTTTGGGACAAGAGCAGAAGTTTCCTTAGATTATCTGCAAACACAATATAGGGGAAGAAAATAAACTTGAATTCCACTCCGTTTCTTGGAAGGACATAGGTAATAATTACTCTAATGTACATATTTAATTAGACTAGCTACAAGCAGCTCAGAAAGGAAATAAGACAAAAATCCCACTCCATATCTAGTAAAAACATACGAGGCGTGCTCAAAAATCACTTCTTAAATTTCGCTGTCATGGCACATTTGGTATCGATTTTTTTTATTTATATTAGTACACTGATCACGAAAATATATTTACTATTTCAGCTATATAATATGTTTAGTTTGTTTCTAAGAGGCATAACAGTTTAAAATATTTTGCGTGTTAGCGTATTTTTTGCTATTTAAAAATATGGATCACAGAATTTGCATTAAATTTTTATTAAAAAATTAAATTAAGTGGCCCAAAATACTTGAAATGTTCACAGTGGCGTACAGTGAAACTGTTCTGAGTAAAAAAGAAAAAAGTAGTACAAACTCTTCCAAGATGACCAGGAAAATGCCAATGACAAGCCTCGCTCTGGACTCCCAACCATGTCAACAATAGATGAACACGTTGATGCACTGAAGAAAAATTATGTTTGACAACCATTGAACCAGAGAAGTTTCTGAGGATATTGATATATCGGTTGGATCGTGGTATAATTTTTTTTCGAACATTTTGGGCATGAGACGAGTCTCAGCAAAGTTTTTGACCAAAAGAATCGTCCCACTTTTTGGCCAAAAATAACACCACAATCATGCCTCAGCCACAATATTCTCGGGATTTGGCCCCTTGTGATTTTTTCTTGTTACCAAAACTGAAGAGACCAATGAAAGGACGGAGATTTGCAACGATTGAAAAGATAAAGACTTTGTCACTGGAAGAGCTCAAAGCTATACCAAAAAGTGCTTTTAATAAATATTTCTACCAAAAGAAAAATACAAAGTGCCCTTACTTTTTGAACACACCTCGTACAAGAATCTTTCCAGTGTCGATCCTTCATTCTACTCTGATTCCAACAAGGACATAAACATATTACTCTCTAAAAAAATGTCTGTATTACTCTCAGTCTTTGATATGCACATGTACTTTTTACTTAGATATTCCCTCCTCAAGAATTAAAAAATAATCATATAAGTACAATAAAAACGCTTATCTGGTTGCAACTACAAAAATTCTTGCGCTTGTTATAGATGATATTTTATACATCTCTACTTATGTGTATTAGACACGCATTATGATCTTATATTCATTTCTTAGTGTACTATGTAACCTGTATTTGGATATTTGCATGGAGTATTAGACATTTCTATGGCTTTATAGTTGATTTTTTTTCAAAGTAAAACTTATAATGGAATAATCGGAAAGATTTTGATTCAAATTATAATTTGATTACCTACAGTAGAATGTCTTATTGAATTAATGAGATTTGAATAGAGACAAAAAAGTATAAGTGGAACATACTCTCTTTTTAAAGTAAGTTGAAAACGTCAATTACATTGTTATAATGCCACGCAAATGGCAAATATGAATTAATAATATTATATGTTGCCTTTTAACACATAAACAAGTAAAATGTCACAAAAAAAGCATTAATTCATATTTATCATTTCTGTGTCATTATAACAGTAATCAAGTTGTGAAAAAAATCATTTGACGGTCAAAATTGAGTATACATTACGTTTGTCCTCCTCAACAAATTATTGTCAATTTATATATAATCCTTTGGAGGTGCTGCAAATTGCAATTAAAGTAGCAACAGTCAGGAAATAATTAAACATTGATAAATTTTATTTGAAAGACCATTTCGCAGAAAAATTAAGTTTCATTCATTCAACGAAGGTTTTTAACTTGAGTCAACATTCTTGGGTACCTCAAATCATACTACAAAATTTGAATTCAAAATCTATAACTGGACAAAATATGTCTATTGAGAAATAGACGATACATTTCTTTTTGTAATAAAAATGTATGGATATAGTTATAAACCTTAACTATTCCATTTTAAGGGCCCTCTATCTATTAACTCTTGTTTATCAGTTGTATGACACCTAATGTCTTGTCATATTCACACAGTAGATTCAATTTATCACTAGACATAATGGGTAACAATGTTTGGAGTGCTCAACCTATGTAGCTGTAATTTTAGGAGAGTCCACCTTTTTATGTACTTTATTCCCGGATTAGAAACATAGTGTATGGTATTCACAGCACAGTAAAAATTAATAAATCATTTCATTGAGTCTATTTTTTGTAGGAAGAATGATGTCATCAACATTATTAACTTAATGTTTATGATTCAATGTCCCTGTATAACATTACACCTCAGGAAAAGCGTAAAGTTTTATTTCAAAAAAGTCAATATACTCTCACGCGTTTATTATCAATATTATTTCAATAAGGCATCCAAGGTTTAAAGAAAGCCAGTCACTGCAGCTAAGCCATCAGTATAGTAACTAATCATTAATTTACATCACAGTTCTTCATTTTCAAGATACACACTACAGGTGTCAAACTATAAATATATTTTCATGTCGTTTTGTTTGTCAAATAAAAAAAAAAACATAATGAGCAGCTGTCTAAGCAATTTATAATTACTTTTTTTACCCATTTTGTCGGAGCACTCTACAATAAAACTTAATTGATTTAACTTAATAGTCTATCTTTGCTCTTACCACCAATTTTCATGCAACTTTGCAGAGTTAATATCCAGTGATTTTTTAGACCAGAACAATAAAGCAAAAATAATGCAAAAATCCATTTTGAAGAGAAAAAGTTGATTAAGGATGGCTCTATCTTTCAATAAAAGAGAAACATCTTCGATTTGGAGCATGTCCTCTTTTTATATTTTACCCGGGGACGTTTTTATCAATCCTTAAAATTTGCAATTATAAGACAGACAACCGGTATATTTTAAAAACCTTTGGCGGAAAAATGCCCTGGGGAAAATTCCCCGTGGAAGATTGCCCTGGAAAAAAATTGCCATGAGGAAAATTTCCAGTTAGGAAAACTGCCTGGGAGAAAATTTTCCGTATTTTGTTCAAATTTCAAGATGAATACACACTATAAATTCGCTTAATATTATTTATCACAAATATCTACACATATTTGTTAGTTCCATTCCCCAAGGGAGTACCCTCAGTTGTAAGTAATATTATTGCAAAACAATTTCCTGGCATTTTTTTAAATTCAGTACAATGTTCTAAGAAATTGATCAAGAGGATTGGTAAGGAAGGACAGTATAAATAGGTTAGGGCCTCGTAAATACCCTACGCCTTCAGATTGGACCGGGGGTAGTGGGGGATTACTATAAACCATCCAAGGGGTCGAAACTATTTTTTGGTATTAGAGGGGTATTAGATGCGTTGGCGGTAGTTTTTAAGGATCCAGAGTTACCTTTAAGTACCCTGCGCAACTTGGGGGCTTGGATCTATTTTTTGATATTAGAGTGGTTCCTTAGATGGATTGGATGAATTGGCGGTAGTTTTTAGCAATCCTATTTATAATGTGTTATTATTCATCATGAAGTTTGATCAAAATACGGGCGATTTTCTCCCGGCAGTTTTCCTAACTGGCAATTTTCTCCAGGGTAGTTTTCCTAGTACGGCTAAAAACTAATTTAGTAAAACAATCTTAGATTAACAAAAGATACGAATCCAAAATATATACATTTAAAAATAAAAATCTATAATATTTTAACACAAAAATATTATTCTAAAATAATAAAACAAGAATAAATAATACTTTATTTATGAATTGATTAAACTCAAAATATTAACAAACAAAGCCAAACCTGTAGTTACATGAGTCCGACTCCCCTTAAGGGTTTTTTGTGCCCAAAAGTATGTATTATTTAGGTAGTAATTGAAACAAATTTACTAATTAAATAATGAGTTTAGCTTTCATTTAAAAAAAATCAATGAATATCGGAAACTATTGTTAATAATTGAGTTGGAGTATATTACATACCGGGCCGTGCAGAATTATTAACCGATTTTTGTTCAGAACATATCGCGGACAATAATGACATTTGAATGACTTGAGAAACAATTTATTCATACATTTTAGAATAATAAAATAGTTTGTGATCAAATTTAATCAATGTAGCCACCATTTGACTCAATGACACTGGTCAGGCGACGTAGGAAGCTACCACATACTTGCTGGATGTAATCGGCATCCATGGAGGCCCAGGCCTGGTTGACAGCAGCCTTTAAGGTATTTATGTTTTTGTGTCGTTTTTTGCAGGCCTTGGTCTCCACGTGCGCCTAGATAGGGAAGTCTAGTGGGTTCAGATCTGGGCTCTGAGTGGGCCAGTAGTCCTTGGGCCAAAAGTTCATGTTGTCCTTGAGCCACTCCTGAGCTTTCTTGGAAGCGTGGGTGGGTGCTCCATCTTGTTGAAAAACCCAAGGAGAGTTGCCGACTATGGATTTGATCCACGGAAGGACCTTGGACGCCAGAATCTTCACATAATTCTCCGCTGTTAATCTGAGCCGGTGGGGAACCATACCGGCTTCATGGCTTTCCCATTGGATCTCCAAATATCTCCAAAGCTCACAACACGGTAATTTTGCCTGTTGAAAACAGGATCGACCGTAAAAGTTTTCTCATCTGAAAAAATGATGATGCGTCCAGATGAGCTCTTGATATCATTCAAGATTTTCTTGGCACGCTCAAGTCTGACTTCTCGCTGACATTCAGTTAGCAGAGGGCGTTCAGTACCCCTCAGGGACTTTCCTCCAGCCCTTTTCAATGCCCTTGAAACAGTTGATGTCGACGTTCCCATCTTTCTGGCCATGTCGGCAATGGACCTGTTGGTAGTCCTCTTGAACACTGCCTTTACTTGCCTTGTTGAGACAGTGGACTTCCTGCCAGCCCCAGGGGAATGCTTGAGATCACCCCCAGCCTCCAAGCGCTTGGAAACATTGTAAATTGTATTCAACGAGGCCCAACCTGTTCCTTAATGTTGTTATGAGGCACTCCCGCTCGGAGGAGGGCTGCAATTTCGATCTTCTTTGTTTCCTGATTGGACCTGGTCTCACGTGTGGAAGTTTTTACGCTCTCACAGGAAGGATTTTTGTTTATTTTAACAGTAAAAATACGAAACAATCAGATTGGTTGCCACAAAACCTCTTAAAAAGTATATTTACATCATAAGTAAATAATTTTGCACGGCCCGGTATAATTTTCCTTCTATTTTACGGGGTAATAACCAATAAATTTTCGTATTGCATAATAGTGTTATTTGGGTTGTATAGAAGATAAGTTTTTAGACGAAAAAAAATAACAAAACATATTGAATTGAACTTAAATGTTCAACAAAATGTATTTTATCAAACTCATAATTGTGCAAAACCCAAAAAAAACTTTATAAAGGTATATTCATTTTAGTTCTATGCCCTACATTTTGGACGCTATTCAACCATTATACTTAATTGCAGTTTTTTCTCTTATAGTTTAAAACTCTTCGAGTATTGGTAGTCAGTTTTTATCAGAATTTACCATATACACATACAAAATATTCTACTTGAACAGTGAAGCATGTTCCACTATCCAAAAAAATCACACTTTTTCTATGCACAAGAACAGCATATGCCCAACTTAGTACAGTTCTATCCCCTGATTCCAAATATGCTATCATTTTTTTCTCTCAGAAAAAGGCCATAGATTTTTTTTTGGCTATTTGTTAGGATCAAAGCTGTTTTAAGCTCTCAGATAATATATTTTAAAGCCAAATGTTAAAAAAATTTAAAACCATTTTTAAAATGTCTGCATCATACTTTTAACTGAAATTATCTTTGTTTAAAGTGGAAAATTGTTGCTTTTTATTCAGAGTTTATTCATTAGTATAAACCAGAGAGTTCTAGAGAGATGGAAAGCGCACTCTTCTCTACATACTTTTTTTCTACACTAGTAGACATAAAATATATACACCTTTTAAAGTTCCACAATGTCCCTAAATAAAATTATTTTCAAATCTTACTCCAATGTGAATAATTTGAAAATTTCTGTTGTAGTAACATACTAAAAATTAAGATTTACGATATAAATAGTTTTCGAATTCTAAGAATGATTGAACTATAAGTCAGTCTGATATCCAAACATCAGAATCAATAAAAATAAAAACATAATACATCATAGTAACTTTATATATACCTATATCAATAAAATACATAGACACCCATACAAAATAAAAAAATGACAAAAATCCACTTACTTTTTTAATTTTTTTTCCATGAGTAACTATTTTTTGGCTGTCTTCATTTTTTCGATTGAAGCTGACTATTCATATCTTTTATATTAATGCTGGAAAATAAATCAACCAATTTAGAAGGAACAAAATTCAAATAAGTTAAAAATTCATGGCCATCGGCACACTTGCCGTGAACAACCCATGTCCAAATTCACATTTGATGTGTTTTTATGTATGCTAAACAATTAAACCGGACGAAATTATTTGTCGATATAAAGTTGGGCTTGTTGTTTTCTATAACACAGACATTCATAGAATTAGAAGATAATATCTCCTGCCTTATGGAGTTTTAGAATGAAGGAATAGCTGCTCTTGTATATTCAAGATGATTACTTTTTTCCATGAAGTTATCAAAGGCATCTATGATATCCTCTAAAATAAAGGATTGTTCCTTTTCTTCCTTTTAAATACTCAAATAGGATAAAAAATTGTTCACATTTGAAACCAGAGTGATATTTTTGTTCAGGACAATATTAATAATTTTTTTGGGTGATATAGACAGTTTCCCAATTTCAAGAAAGGTCATATTTTCATTCAACCCCTTGATATTTTAACTTTATCCTTCTCAAGTGGTTTTTTTATTGGATCATCAAATTTAATTTTGTTCATTTCTTAATCTAAAAATTAAAATTGGTTTTTATTTTAATTTATTTTTTTGGTTAAAAAAACTTATTTATATTCTTTAATACAAACAGTGTAAATAATGAATAGACATAAAAATAAAAGTAGACCATATAAATAAAAAGCCACTGGACAATTACGTTTAAAAAAACAAACATAAATGAACATTATAGTTCATATTTAATGTCCTGAAGTAAAATGACACGATGTAATATTTAAAAAAAAAAAGTCTAAGCATCAGCTAAAGTTAATAAAAAACTACGATGTCTTCTTATCATTGACTTGATGAGATTAAAATATTGCACGGACCTCGAAGGAACAAATTTGATGTTTATTCTGGCCCATGCTCACAACGAAGATGATGACAGAGGGATTTTGATAGAAAGAGCTGAATATCGAGCAGTTTCGCTGATCATTATTGCTCTTAATTCTTACACATGTAATGGAGAGTCAGTAGTTCATTTTTTAGCCATCAATGATTTAATATTTAATAAAGCAACCTCCACGGCTTTGTGAACAGGAGTAGTATTTTTATTTCTCTTATAAGGTCCAAATAATAAAGTTAGCACACCTCTCTTACCTGAACCAGAAAAAAAATGATGAATAAAGATGGCAGGCACAAGGGACAATTTCCCGAGCAGGACGAGGACACCTGAGTCTTGCAGCCATAGGATATTGGGTTTTAAATTCAATAGATGTTTCATAAGACCATGTCTAACTCGTCTATCTCCTCCTCCTCTTATATTCAGCAACAAAATTGTAGAGAGTCTCATATTCGCCTTTAGATTATTAGAGATTTTCGGAGGAATAAAGTCGGTTATTTTGTACTTGAGTTTATTAGACAGAGAATCTCTAATAATCTATAGGCGAATATGAGACTCTAAGTAATTACAATTACTTAACAAATTGGGACATAGTACGACTGAGTTTGACAACTTTGTCGCTCAGAAAAGTTTTATTTGGCGAATCATTAATAGAGTGTCAGATGTTAATTTTGGATTGAAGGAGTTCGGAACTAAGCTAACTACTATTTCCACTGTAGAATCTGAAATACTTTCATTAGTATCATTAGATGTCTGCGTAGCCGGTGTGGATGAAACTGGATTGTTGTCTGAATAAACAGTTGATACATGATTTGAATCTATTGGCTCAGCCCCGTTCGGTTCTTGAGCTTTACAATCTTCTCCTCATCTCACATATGTTTTTCCCCTTTGAACTAGCTCCTCTTTTTTAGAGAAACGTACTTTTTCTGCCCCACTTTTTCTCTTAAGCCTAGAGATCCTTTAAGACTTATAGTAATTAACCAATATAGTTTTTTCAACACAAGAAGATCTAAAATGACCAAGCATAAAACAGTTTCCGCACTGTCGAGATTGGCCAATAAACTGGATTGTTTCAATTTCATCTCCTAATGGAATCAGTAAGGGGATATTTCTAGGATCTCCTGTAACATTTATTTATATGTATGAACCCTTTGTGTTCCAATCTTGATATCTTGGATAATTGAAAATAGCGAATTTTTTCAAAATATATTTTTGGGATGAAGAAGCGTTTCCTATACGAAAGGAGTAGACTTTGCAGAAAGTTTCGAGGATAGATCTTAATACTTTGTCACATATTATAATTTAAATCAAACACTTGATTGCCATCTGTAGCTAACATGAGTTTACGACTATCTTCAAAGCATTGAAAGAGTAATTATCTTCATCCTTCAAGTCAACTTCAATTGGAAGAACAATGTTATTCGTGATTCTCTCCGTAGGAATTTTATTACAAGTTATTATAAGAGGATGATGAGGTCTATCCCAATTAATACTGTGAACCTCGTTGGTATTTAATTTTAAGATATCCATAGCAATCAAAGCAAGATTGCCAGGATGAATTTGACTTTTACTCAAAGGACTACGTTTGTCAATTCTTTGTGCAAATAAGCAGAAATTTCTCCAACCCTTCGAGTCATTAACAGTCTGGTTTTTATTTAATTTTAAAACAAAAGAACAAAATATTTCACCTTTGCTTAGAAGATGAACTGAGGGTATGTCTTGGATTAGATGACACTTTTTAATAATAGAAAGACCCGGATATAAAGTTGGTTGAGCATCATTTTTAAATTGTGTCCGTAACATTTGGGAATTGTCTTGCCTTTATATATATTTATGTAACATTTTTCTTCCTTGAAACATGAATAGGAAAAATGCTTGCTGCATATTTTTGAATTAGGCTCAACAATTTAATCATAAAGATAGTATCTCTTGGAAAAGAATTAAAGAAAATATTTTGATCCTCAGGTTCAATTTCGTGAGCACGAGATCCTCTCATGACTTTGGTGCCTGAATGGCACCAAGCACAGTAACAATGAATGTAGTAAAATTTAAAAATAAATAAATTGATAGTAATATATATCATAAATAATACATTTAAGGTTGTGGAGTCTGAGTTATAAAAACATCATAAGACTCCAAAACCGTGTGATAAATATTGAAGTGTGACTCAATCATCAAAAATAGGTGTAATTGAAACATTAGATGATGATATTTTGATACATTCAATGTAAGTGTAGTAGTAAATAAAAGGACATCATGACAGGGGGTGAGGTATCATAATGACTTAAGGGGATGAAACCCTGGAACCTCTCGCTGCATTTAATACACTAATTGGTTATTATATCTAGCGTCCCAAAAACTCCACAGAGGAATTGTTCAAAACATCCAGCATTCTTCTACCCCCCACTACTAAGGGACCATTTTGGGATTTTTTTTTAAAAGTGAGCCACCAAATCAAAAACAACGTTCTACGTCCTGTACAGGCGCTCAAACTTCGTGGTTAAGAAATGGCCGCATGTTGTATATGTTTATATAAAAAATCATGAGAATTAAGTGGCTTGGCTAACTTGCACCCTCTTCTCAACAAACTCAGCCACTGGCCAAGGTTTACAAGATTTGAAGACATATTACATAAAATTAATTCAGTTTTATTTATGAGGTGATTGATAATTCAGATAACTTTTTTTTCTATTCAGTTATATACTTATAAATTGAGTGCAGGTGATTACATTGCGTCCAGAAAACGGGACACCTCATTTTTTCAATGTCAATGAAACTTGGCACAGTTAATCAATGTTACAAGATAGACAAGTATTCAAATTTTCATTTATATGGAGCACTTTTTAACTTTATGCATGAACGGGTTAAGAAAAGGGAAAATATTTTTTAGGAAGAAAATAACTTGTATTTTATTTTTAGAAAAAAATCATTTGATATTAGAGTCGGGAAAAATTGGAAAACTTGAAGAAATAAAATTATATCCTCCCTCTCCCAAAAAAGAGAAACATTCTTGCGACGGCCATGAACACAGCCTGCCCCCCCCCCACCCCCTCAAAGACATTTGCCCTCTTTTGGAAATTAAAAAAATATGGTCACTTTAATCTAATCTATTACATGTTTAAATTGGTCATTTACAAAATATTTGAATCGTCTATTTAACAATAATCAAAGAGATAAGACATCAACTTGTTTGATCAATAAATATATGCTATGTATGATAATGTGATAACGTATACATTTTATGTTCCACATAATATGAGTTCAAAAATAATTACATTACTTACCAGGCGAGACTGTGTATTACCCATCCAATCATTTGTCTCCCATCTGCCCCCGAAATAATGTCATATTATACTAAGTTAAAGATTAATTAAAACAAATATGCTTCAATGAGTTCTTTTGAAGGGCACACTATGTGTTCATTTGCAATAAATATATTTAGTTTCCATAACATTTGCATAGTTTTTGTTCTTTTTGTGAGGGAATTCACACAAAACATTTTTGGCTAATGTCATTTCACCAAATGCCCATTTTGGGCATTTTTTCGAAAAATAATAGCTCATTTATTGATATATGCAATTGTATGCTTTAATTTAAATAAAAAATTTAAGTATGATAAATAGGTATGGTTCATATAATATATATATGACATATAGATAATTAAATGAGTATTCTTTCGCTGAAAAATATTTTTTATTAATCATATTCGTTAGTGATCATATGAAATTAGACTTTTTACCGTTGATACCGTGCTCTCCAACGGCTCGATCTTTGAGGACCTCCCTGAATCATATCAGGGGTTTACCTCACTATTTATAAAAACTTCTAATATGATACATTATAGATCATAACGAAGTGGAAATGACTGCTCTTGCCTGTTTTAATGCTTGTTCGTCAATGGATAAATATTTTGCTATATGAATAAATCATGATGTCCAATGATAATTAATTGATAACGGAGAAGTGATTAGCACTTCTTCCATTAGAATCACTGTTGTGTCTTTTTTATTATTTAATTTATTTAAAGTAGTACAATAATAAAGATTCGAGCTAAAATCGAACCACATACAACTGTGTTGTATTTATAGAACGATCATCTTTTGGCAAAAATGTATGCGTCCAAAAGCACACTCACCATAATATGGATATATGTATATCCTAATAAGGACCCCCTTACAACAGCTCAAATTACTATACGATAACAATGCCCTCAAACAATCTATACAGAGTTATTTATGACTATTTATCGCAACTAACTTAAAAATGATTGTTCAATGCTTAGATATCAATGGAAGAAACATATATTTGAGAGTGGACTGTGTTATTAAAAATGTATAATTTCTTTACACATAAATAACTCGAAATGTTATTGATTGTACTGATATTAGATAACATGGAAACTGCACATGCTATATACATTGAACATACATAGTATGCCAAATTAAAACTTGATAATTTTATCATTATGTAATAATACATACATTGAGGGCTTGCTTCAAAATCTAGTCATTATTTATTAATGTGCTTACATATAAATAAACACGATTTCAAAAGAAATATCAATGTTGTCTGAATAGCAGAGTTTTATGCAACTACAATAATTCCACTCATGAAAATAATTTATGTGTTATTTAATTGATTGAAGAGCATCGTTTTTCATATATAACGTCTTGATTTTTGGTGAATCTTTTATTTTCAAATATACGTAAAGTATAACGCAAACTTACGCACATTCAGTTCAAGAAAATAATCCCCCGAGTGGGTTGTCCATTGAACTACGTCGTTCACATATAATTTTTGAGGCTGATTCTAGGAATTCAAAGTAGCGTAACTGCCAAGGTCTCAAAAATCTAAACTGCAAAATTTACGTAAGTGATAGTTACATCAATTTTACACCAGCCACATAGCACCACCCCGAAAATAAAAAAATAGATGCAAAATTGTAAGTGTATGTTACGAGTATAGAACAGAATAAAATTTACTACACAAAAACGTCGTATCATGAGGTATAGAAGAAGAAAAAATTCGTAAAAACCGATTCAATATGAATTAAACAAACTTATAAAAAACATATATTAGAGTGAGGAAATGGTCATTTAAATCAATTTTGCACTAACCCCACGATATAAACAAAAGAGAAATTACCCACAATACTTCTTTATTAAAGCCATCTTATAAATTCGAAAATTATTTATTAGTTTATTAAAGTT
Organism: Lepeophtheirus salmonis; assembly: GCF_016086655.4. Lineage (NCBI taxonomy): Eukaryota > Metazoa > Arthropoda > Copepoda > Siphonostomatoida > Caligidae > Lepeophtheirus > Lepeophtheirus salmonis. Next base: position 19,598,780 of record NC_052138.2, on the reverse strand, counting down.
TCCTTTTTTATCCATATAAAAATTTATGTTTTGGACACTGGCTTAAATAAAATCAATTTATTTTCGCAAAAAGACACAAAGATAATCAATTCCAGGGCAAAGAATACTTCATGCACAAATTTCCTCTGTAATACAAACTGAGAAACAAATATTTTTATACGAATATTGATAAAATAAAAAGTTTATAACATGTTTAATGTATATGTGTATTGATGAACACTTTAAGAATATGTATTACAAATACATTTTTTGTAGAAGATTTTTTTAAATTAACATTTGTTTCGGTACAATTTTAACCAAAACTAACAAAATAAAATCATTAATAACTTAAAAAACATTCAATAATCTTTAATAAATACATGATGATAAAAAAAATCATATAAAAACAACAAAATAAATAACTGAAAGCTTAATATTTTTTTAAATCAAGGAGTAACAATCTATTATAGTCTTTAACAATGTTTTCCAACGAGTGAAAAAGTCGTCCCTAAGAATTTTTCTTCCAAAAGATGATTCCACCTCCTTGGCAACGACGTTAAAAGCTGTCTGAAGAACTTTTCAGTCATATAAAATGTGAGATGTGGCATCTTCACCTACCTTACAGAAAAAACACCGCTCCTCTGGTTTCATAATAGAAGACACTTCAAGTGTACCTGTACAGATTCTGTAAGTAAACAACTTTTCAGCTGCAGATAAAATGAGGTTCATAAAGCCTGGATAAATTTGCTTTCCAGCCACATTCAGACTTCTTCTTTTCCCAATACCCTCAATTAATTTGATTTCAGATCTTTGTCACAATGATCTCAAATCTGAAACTCACAAAAAGGAAAAAGTATTTTTGAAGGTACATTTTTTTTCAGTTGTAATTTATTGGGATTTATATTCATGTCAAAAATAATTTTTTTATACTGCATCTTAGCCAAAAGTCCGTTATACTTTCCAAGATCCCCTACAGTGTTAACATTTGGAAGTTTTTGCAAAGACTTAAGACTCTGTAATGTTGAGCCTCTCAGATTTATATTTTAACCGCGATATAAATTGATTCGATTTTTTAAAATGATGATAATAAGTAATCACTTTGTGCTATGAGAGTAAAAACCCTGGAATGAATTGATGTTATAACTTTTAGGGAAAGTAAAAGAGATACTAACACAATAATATATATATGTAGGTATATTTGCCATTTTATCATTCCTATGAACATTTTTTTGGGTATCATATACAAATGTATAGATATTCTTTTAATAAAATATTACTTGGCAATATCATAATAGAGTATCAAATGAAATACCATATAGGATTTTAATATGATTAAATATAAAAGTATATACCTTTAAAGAAAACAAACTTGACTCAACCAACACAATAAAACAAAGATGTTAAGAGGATCAGTATCATTTAATCGATTTTGTCTCCTGGAAACCTCTTCAGAAATAATAACATAACAATATCTTAAATTTTCAAACTTTCACAAAAAATAAAAACATTAGAAAATTATTCTCATCATCGACCTTTTACAATCCTACCACCAAATCATTGTTCCACCACATGTAAACAGAATATATTTCGATATTCTATTATTAACATGTTAACATACTCATATATATTATTTTAAATATTTAAAGTTATAAATTTTAATGTTTTTATTTTTGTGTGAAAGTCTGAAAATTTACGAATATAGTTGCTATTATTTCTGAAGAGGTTTCCAATGGAGACGAAATCGTTAAAATGTTACTAATCCTCTTAACATCTTTATTTTATTGTGTTAGTTGAGTCAAGTTCGTCTTCTTGAAAGTTTTTGACCTCCTTACTTCGACTCCGAGCAGCTTCATAAAGATCCCAACCTTGAAAAACGTTTGTGATTGCAGATTGCAGAGAAAACAAAACCCTTAACTGTCATGCAAGTATATAGCATTTATGTATGGAACTAATTTTTTGAAAATTGTGGAAAAATAATCAGACAATTACAAAATGGGAATACTTAAGAAAAAGAAGTAGTTGTTGGTTTGATAGACCTATTTGGCTAAAAATCAGCTGCTTGTGGGCCTTCTTTTTTTTTTTAAAGGAAAGTTTGCATGATATTATTAAGGTAAATAATAACAAATATAAACCTTCTTTGAAACTTGGAAAATGAGTGACATATTTTTTTAATGTTCTTTTAATCGGTCAAATATAGTTGATTTGAAATCTAGAGTTTGTGACTAGCTTAGAAACTAATAAAGTACTATTCCAAACAAATTGGATACAGGACATATATATTAAATTGAAATTCAAATACAAGGTGGAGCAAAAGTATGATATTTTGGGATATTTGATCGATAAACACCCTAAAAAAGTGATGTAGGGATAATCATTCCAATAATTTTAACATCGGCACTTAACTGCCTTGTATCAAAAAAAAATAGTAATTAAGTATATACCTCTCTTAAAATATGCCCTTAACATCTTTCTTTTATGAATAAAAATATGGCATTTTAGTATCAAATGAGCCTATTTTGCGATTAAAGAGAACAGAAACTGAGGTGTTATTCGTTTACAAAATTTACCCCTTAAAATAATATTATATTCTCTCAAAATTGATTAGCCTTACAACTAATTTAAATCCATAATTTTAACTATTAATACAACTTTATGTGTTTTCATAGTTTCTTCACACAACAAAATTTCCTCGCGTATCTGTTGAAAGTTTTGAAATAAGTATAAAAAAAAACTGACACTGGAAAGGAATACAAACATGACATGATATTAAAAAAAAAAGTAGACTTGAATGAATGCCTTGAATGTAACCGTAATGATTATCAACAAAAAACAGTTAACAAGTAGGTTAAAATCTTTTCGGTTCAACAGATGTGCATAGTTTTCTAGCAATATACAGATAACTATAGGATTTTTAATAATGTTAATGCTGGAGAATAGTTAGAAAGGAATATATAGACAGAATCATTTGTCTTTATCAGAAATGTTGAAATAATAAAGAATATTCCAATATTTGTCTTTTTAAATTTATTTTTTTCGAACCCATTCTCTGGAAATTAATATTTCAAATAACAGGTTACATGAAAGTAGAAACAGTTATTATTATAAAGGGACTGTTTAATGTCCGACAAAACTTGTCTTCAGATGCACAGTGCTGGTATCATATAAATCCATCTGATTTATTCAGTCCTCATTTAGAGCTGTAGACTACATTTCCGTCCAGTTCGGTCACGATCCAATTCAGCTTAGTCTTAAAAATGTAAAAAGTTCGGTCCTTGATGACGCCAATCAACTGAATTTCTTCTTTCTTTAATCAGTTTTAGGACCAGTATGAATGACCAGTTACAAGGACTGATAGGACCAGTTTTAAGACTGGACTGGTCTGAACCGAATAAACTATATGTTCTGACACAACACTACTTGTGATGATTATATTTCTGTATTCGTAAACCATCACTAAGATACATTTTAATTATATTACATTCTATTTCAATGCAGATTTGGCAATTTTTCATTGTATAATTGAAGATAAAAAACAGAGTAATTCTTGCTATGTCCTTGCTTGATCCATAGTGGGACTTGTGTTGATTTCCTTCCTCTTATAGCTGATCGCAGCTGATGTAAGGAAACGTTATGACAACTTAGCTGCTCTCCTCTAAACCTTTTTCAAATTGTCTGAATTACAATGTTAATTTTTGGATAATCTGTTTTTAGAATTTATGCCCCTTACTAATGCTTTCCCCTATTATTTTAATAGATTCTAAATTAAATTTTAACTTACCATTCAACTTTATTTTCAATGTTAATTTTAATATTTATAATGTAAGTTATTCTAAAGATGTATATAAATCAATATTAAGTCAACAATTAATTTTTTTTTCCTAAAACGAGGGAAATGTTATTTATTATATTATTGACTTATGTGGAAAAATGAGACATGTCAATTTGTATCTAAGAAAAACAACAACGATAGTTGTATGTTTAAGACTTTAATACTCAAAATAGCTTCGTATGTAATATGCATAAATAGACACATAGCACATCCGAAGGTTTATCAATTCTCGGGAAATTGTCGTTGAGCGGGATCCTATTTGTAAATAAGAAATACAGTGAAATTACGTTGGAGGTTTCCGGTTTCTTCTTCAGTTTTGGCTATTATATATATAATGCAATTGAAAAAAGTACACAAAAAATATTAGCTTCCAATTTAAAATGGTATGACAAAATGAAGCCTATATTTCCAAATAATTAAATGCGGAGAGTTCCTGTAGTTACAAAACTTCGAAAAATGTATAGAAAACGGTTTCCTCGGAGAACACCCCTAGTTCATACATTTGTATTATGATCTTCATTTATTTATTGCTATATTTAGTTTGTGAAATGGAGAAAAAAATGAGGATATAAATCCATATAAGAAAGGACGTAATTTGATATTGAAGCCTTTCTCTTGATCAAAGAAATAAAGCATTTTCTCTTTAATAGAACAACTTTATTTCTTTGGGTCCTACTAAATTACATTCAATTGAAAAGCTATAAATTATATCTATGAACTTTGTTTGTGACTCAATTTACAAAAATATAGAAACAGCTATATACTATACAATAGGGATAGATCCAGTTAATATTTTTACCCATAGAATTGTACTCGGGATTTTTTTTCTGCATGTGTGTTTTTTTTTTTTTTTTTTTTTTGGGGGGGGGGCTACATTGCATAAGCTTGCATACATATCATACTTTCTGTTTCTATCTCAAAATTAGAGACAACGACATCAGATAGCTGTAATTTAAATATAGCAGCCTTTTAATAATAAGGATATAACTTCTTTATTACTGGAGTAAGAGAAGTGGAACATCGACTCAATCGATCACAATTGCTTGAATAAGTGTACATTTTTGATTAGATAATCATTGGAGTTTGTAGGATATATTTCTATTTATGGTTGGCTACAATAATTTTCTGTTTCAGAATTGGATTAATTTTTTAAAGTATAAAAAGAAAGGCCTAAATTTCACAGTATTTATTATTTACTATTAGAATCCCACTCATTGACAATTTTCAAACACATGAGGAACCCTAGTTTGCGCTATTTTTGATTTTATGGCTATTAAATAAGAAAATATTTTGAGAGTTGAATGACAAGTCTTAACTAAATAAACATCTTTGTTTTTCGTCTTAGAGAAAAAATGACATGTTTCACTTTTCCACATAAATCTATAATATTTAATGATTTGCTTCATTCAAGAAATTGTAGAAAAATATATAATGAATTGTTTACTTAATATTGATCTATGTACATGTTTAGAATATCTTACATCATATTAATTAATATTAAGACTGAAAGTAAAGTTGAATACTAGAGTTACAATTCTATTTGCTATATGCTAAAATAATAAGGAAAATAATTAGCAGGGTTGTAAATCGTGGATTTTCACTATGTAAAAAAAAAAGAAAGAAAAAAATTGTAATCCAGACAATTTTAAGAATATGTTAGAGGAGAGTAGTTTAGTTGTCATAATATTTCCATAGATTAGCTGCAATCAGCTATAAGAGGAAGAAAATTAACACAAGCCCCACTACAGATCAAGCAAGGGCATAGACAAAAAACCCTCCATTTTTGATTTTCAATTCTACCATGAAAGATTGCCCTATCTGCTATGAAAGTGAACGAAGAGCAGATTGTGGTTGTGAGCCTGTGAATAATACAATCTCAAAAGACTTCATTTTGGCGCCAATAAGCAAGTTCAATTCCTTGAATATTTTTATTAGTCTTCGAAATATCTGTTGAGCTATTTCCAGTCTATAATCAGTAATTAAGGCTTTTATTGAGTGCATTATACACTAACTTTCGAGTCTAAGTCAAGTCTCGAATCTTAGAAAATGTTTTCAAAATAATGCTGTATTTATTTTATTCTGTTTAAAAAGTGTTGTGCTCTCAAAGAGAAGTTGTCTCTTTAATCTGAGCCGGTTAATAATGCTTATATATCTAATAGTAATTAACATCTTATTATTCGAGAAAGGAAAATGACTGCATTCGCCATGTACAAATACTCCTCTTAATTTATTTATACAAGTTACAACATGTACAAACTATGGAATGGGTAAACTACATTTTCAGGTTCTTCCACTATAGAAACAGTTTCCAAAAAATATTGTTTTACGTGAAACAGATGGCAGAAAACCGATGAATTTTACGTTTTCCTCAGAATACGTTTCGATGTGAAAGGGGTCTTACCTATTGAGCACAAGTCAAGTATCGAGTCTTTGATTGTGAGATCAAGTCAAGTCTCAAGTATTCAAAATATAGACTCTAGTCGAGTCGAAGTCTGCACCTCTTGTGTATTCAAAGGACGTAGGTATTTTCCAGAATACTTCTATTTCGTAAGAAAAAATAATTTAGTCAACTCTCCTAGTTCACCCAACTTTGAAAACACAGCTGATGAAATCTTAAAAGAGTATCAAAAAGGCTATGATTATTGATTAATTGTACTCCAATTATCTCTTGTGATGAATTTTTCCATAAATGGGAAGAATTGGCCTGCATACTAATAGATTTTGGGTAATTTTTTCCTTTTGTTGAAAATGTAATACATATAGTCGAGGATCATCTAACTAAATGGAAAGGAAAAATAATTCCCACTCTACCAAACTAGAGGAACTTGGCAACCAAGAGGAAACTTAGATATTTGTCAATTTGATAAAATTTGTATTAGGGCCCTGTGATATTTTGTTAAGATATTCTTTTCGTGTTGTTTTTTGAATATTTAGTGATTTTGAAAAGATATAAAGTTTAATTTTTTGTTTAAGAATTGCATATTTTTTAGAAACATAATAAATGCAAACATTCACAAACCAACCATGTGACCACTTATTAAGGGAAGGGTAAGGTATACAACTGCATCTATCCTCGTATACCCCCATTTAAAACAACGTAGACATGAATAATATGCTATAATTATACCTATAGCATTGCTAGGCACAGAATGGGACTTTTTAATTTTTTTTGCTTTTATTACTGTTAGAAGCAAATCAAATAAACATAATGACAGCAGCTATGCTACTCTCCTACAAAAACTTAAAGCGTGCAAAAAAAAAAAAATCTAGTTGGCAATCTGAAGAAAGTTTTTAATCTAGCAATTTTGAAGGACATTATAATTCTAGTCTTGAAGAGAGAAAATCTAAGTATGAAGTAATCAAAAATGGGTGTGCTTATGCAAAGCATTTAGTAGGAATGAGGCCTTTTAGGGAATTGTAAAGATGAGTCCTTTTTATTATAATTGAGAGAATTTTAGACTTTAGAGGGATTCACGTCCTAGAAACTCAGCAATTCATATCTTGTTTAAAATTTTCTATATATAAGTTTAGCCAAATGGTATCCACCATTGCCCCTGCCCCGCCACCCCCTCCCCAAAAATGGTTCACTATCTGACGGATTTCCTCCAATGTTATTATTTGCAATTTAGTATTTCCTAATAATGAGCTGTGTTCTAGATAACTAATAAGAAGAAAGGTGTATTGGATCTTCAAATTTGAGAAATTATTTTCATATAAATTTTATAACTTTACTTGTTGTGTGAACATTTCTAAAATTTTATTATTTCTAGAAATTAAAATCCTTCTTATTTTTAGACAAGATATCGAAATTTTCTTATGTAAATATAAACTTTTTTTTTTTTTGTAAGCTTATAAATAATTTCTAAAATGATAATCATCGTAAAAACGTGGAAAACAATATGTATTTAAGCATTCAACCAATTTATAAAAGGTGATTTTATAAATTAAAAAAAACACGTTTTTATAATTCTCAATTAGATACTTCAATATGTATGCCATAAAGTAGAGTGTGTTTTTATTGTAAATTATTAAATTATAAAAACCTTTCATTTCTATGATCCTAGAAATGTTCAAAAAACAATTTTACTGCGTACCTGGAGGGGTGTGGGGTTGAACTACTAATAATAATATACGTGAATCCACTTTACTTGTTTCTCTGCAACTAGAATATACAATCTTGGAGTCTGTTTTTTTTCTCATTTTGGCAGCTGGGTTAGATTTTGGTGTGCAAGTGAAGATAATAAGGCCATTACCAAATAAAAGACCGTTCAATTAAAACTGGGACTATAATAATCTATCTACAGTTGGTAGGATAAGAAGAAGATACTAAATATGAGTGCAAATAACAAAAAGCACGGAGAGCATGTAGTAGACATTGTAGCTTGTTGCCCCTGAAATCCGATGAGTCAATATTTACTATAACCATTCCAAAAATAATCAACAACTATCTCGTACAATTAATTATCATTCGGGATTAGCATTTATACTTAATATTTTCTTCTTTGCCGACCAACTGTAGATTAAGTAGTAGGATCCTTTTTTTACTGTCCCAGACTTAGATAATAAATAAAACAAAAAAACAAGCTTTTGTCTGGGGGATATATCGAGACCAATGTTTCTTTTCTAATTATTTTTCTCCGTAAAAAATGTCACTTATCCTGTAATTTTATTTCCTTTCATAAAAAATAATTTCGCTGGAACCAGATCTAGATCGATATTTTTGGAACCGAATAAGTTAAAACTATAACAGTTTTAGATTGCAATAATATTATCATCACTAATTTTCCACCTTTTTATTCAATTCAATATTGTATTTATATTTTATATTTACATATATTACATAATAATTCGATTTGTTCTATAAAAACATAATATTTTCATTCATTTTCTTTGAAATAAACCTATATTTTTATGAGTATTGAGGGACCATTGATATAATGGGGATCTAGGTAACTTTAATCAGCTTTAAAGATTTAACAAAACAAAGAAACAACAACATAAGAAATTGAAATGCCCTACAGACCTATTTGGAATTCACAAACTTATCTAAGAAATAAAATCATATTCATGAAATAAAGGTTATTTGTATCAGTAAAAAATGTTTTTATATTAAACATACTATATGTTACATAAACTGTGAGTTTCTAATAAATATACATACACATTGTAGAATTTTCTAATGAAATTCAAAAAAGTAATCTGCACATTCAAAAATACGATAGGGAATAAATTACAAATATATATATTCATGTTATGTAGTTCTTTATTGTCGCCCTACAATATTCCACTGCTTGAAAGAAATACTACATGCAAAGTTATGTTAGTAAGAATTTATGTCCAGGATATTTTTTTTGTAGATAAATTTAATACTTCAATCCACTTCTGTTCAAGATGATTAAATTTCACATTCGGAGACGTTTAGCTGCAAACAAAATGTGAATTGGTTGTCTATGACGCAGTTAGAAATAAAGTATACATATATCAGGCTCATATCCTATTACAGCCATATGGGCCGTACGTCCATACGGCTATATTTCATAGTGATTAGTGAGAAATTGAGTCTACTAAATGATAAGGCCAATAAACTAGGTGGGGATACAACGTATACAGAAAGGGAATAGAGAAGAAACGTAATTAAGAATACATAAAATTTAGTAATTAAGGTTTAATTTTCATTATAAATTAGTTTACTACTACATATTGTGTCTAATTATCATATTATATATGCATTCTCTTTTTGCGTTGATAACAGTACAGCTCTCGTTCATCACTTATTTCGTGGGTGACACTTTTTTTCGTGTATTTAAATCGTTGGCTTGGCATAACTCCTTTGTTCAAAAGTAATCGGTTTTTGTTAAAAGTTTAGCAAATTTTATAACAAAAACAGAGTAATTAAAAATATGTATTTAAATAAAAAAAAATTCGATCATCCTTATTAATTTTAATCTTTTCACCTTCTTCCCCTCTCAAAGAAAAAAAAATTATTATAGGAATGATTAGAGTTGTATAAAATATGAACTTTTGGCATGTAAAAATATAACCCTGGTCACAAAATCTAGCTTTATTAAATATTAAATCATTGATTACTAATAAATTAACTGTTGTTTCTCCAATACATGTGGATGAATTAAGAGCTATAATTATAAGCAGATCTGCTCAATATTCAGCACTTTCTATGAAAATCCCTCTGTCATCATCTTCGTCGTAAGCATGGGCCAGAATAAACATCAAATTTGTTCCTTCGAGGGCCGTGCAATATTTTAATCTCATCAAGTCAATGATAAGAAGACATCGCCGTTTTTTATTAACTTTAGCTGATGCTTATACTTTTAAAAAAAATATTACATCGTGTCATTTTACTTCAGGACATTAAATATTAACTATAATGTTCATTTATGTTGTTTTTTTTTAAACGTAATTGTCCTGTGGCTTTTTATCTATATGGTCTACTTTTATTTTTATGTCTATTCATTATTTACACTGTTTGTATTGCACAATATAAATTAATTATTTTAACAAAAAAAAAAAATATATATAAGCAACCTAATAATGAAATGCTAAAGCTGACAATTTGAGTAATGTTTGAAGGAAGAGCAGCTTAGCTGTCATGGTGTTTCATTAGATTAACTAGACTACCTAAGGGGGGAAAGAAGTAAACACAAATAGTAAGGATATTTACAGGAATTACTCCGTTGTCGATCCTCAATCAGACCCTAAGTACAATCAGGCCTTAGACTTATAACTCTCCAACAAATACTCAGTGTAATTCTTTTTCTTATAAGAGAATATGTATTAGTGATTTCTTTATAGTTATATGTTAGCTCTTCAAGAATTTATTAACTCTGGCACTCTGGCAAGGAATTGGAACGGAGGTAATGATTTTGCTTCGGTTTGTTTGCTTGCATTTAGTATTACTGAAACAGTTAGACATCAATTTTGCTGATATTTTGTAAGAAGGTTATACATATACCTATGTTGACTGTAAGAGGCTATTAAATTTTGAGAGGTCAATGGTCAAGTTCACTTTAAAAAAAAAAGAAATTTTAAACTCAACTTATTATAATTTGTTCTTAGTTTTTAGGGAAAATTATTTTAGGTGGAAGTTTGCGCTCTACCAAATGCCCACTTAAATTACCTCTGCCAAGGAAGTTAAGCAAAAGTTATATTTTGGCCTCTGTTTTTTATTGTTTGTTAGACACTAAGATTAAGGTCAAAGTTATCGATCGATTTTCATCAAACTTAGCACGAAAATTATATATGATCACTGTAAGAGCCATTAAGATTTTAGAGGTCAAAGTCAAGGCAACATAAACGTAAAAAAATGTATAATTGAGAACCAAATTAAGATATATAATTCAATTTGATTTTGGTGGAGGTTTCGTACTCTATTGAACGCCATAGGTACGCAAAACTACTTCTTTTAATAGACTTTTTGTGCTGTTTTGTCTCGTATAAAAGCTTTCCCTTCCAGAATAACGAAAGAAAAACCAAAAACATGTGACTGAATGTTGTTTGAGTATGTGTTAATTAAGTAACATAATATTACTAAACAACCATATACTGTTTCATTCTAACGAACAAACACACCACTAAAGTGGTCCCTCCATATTTATAGTGTGATTTGAATCAATCAAATACAATGTTTGTATTTTTTATAGGTATGTAGATATTTATTTATGTTTGAAAGGCTACCAATCTACGAGCGGAGTCTAACCCCCAATTATGGTGTTGTGAAATAAAAAATACATACATAAAGCAATAATTTATTTGTATGCTGAATTTTAACAGAAGAAAAAAGAAAATAATGGATAAAAAAAAATTGTTGTTTGTAAATACCATGTGACTTAATCTGACATACTTTCTGTTGTTTTTTCCCTATGGCTCAACCAATTATTATCGAATGACACAAACTGCTATAGATATTTTATACATATTACGGAGTATGTCTTCCCATATAATTTCCATTGAATTGTATCAGCTGACATAATATATCAAGTCTGTAGGTTTAGTTGAGCCATACGGGATAATCAAAAGGACTTGACTCTTAAAATTTTTCGTTGGAATGAATTGATTTATACATATTAGGGCTGGTTTGATACGGGGTGGTATCGTGGTTCGGTTTGGTACGTTTTTACTCTAAGTGCGATACGTTTATTTATAACCACAAATGAAAAATATACTATCATATAGATATAATTAACAGACTTAGATAGTGTGGTAAGATTTGAATCCATAAGCATCCTTTTATTCAAGAAATTATTTGCTTATACAAAAATGAAATAATGACTTTCAAAATGAAAAAATAAATCCAGTTGACGAATTACCCAGCGGGGATAATTCAAATAATTTTTGTAATGTTTCCAAGCTAGCTTCACAATACCTCGTAATTACAAGGACATTTGTATCAAGTGAATTAATTTTATCAATGGCTGTCGATATTATGTCTGTTAACCGGTCTTGTTTATTACTTCGATTCAACTTTATGTTCTGTTCAAGGGATCCCATCTCTTTTAATGGAGGGATCGTTCATTGTCCCTTCACATCAAGTTCTTTGAGAGTGACTTCTGATCTTGTGAATCTATACGCCTAGTCAACTCTGAATCGTCTCCTACTCAAAGAAAGCATTCATTGATAAGAGTCTTTCAGTGTCCTGATCTATCATATTGATATATTTTCATTTATAAGATGGAGTTTGGGATGTGCGATCTACATAGATAAACCTAAACAATTGAAGCTCAGCCTTTACTTACTCCTCTGTAAATTCAATCTTCTTTATATCTAGAGCAGCTGTCGCCACAATAGCCAAAACTTCACTAAAGTTTATTGATACAACAATGTGTCTGCTGCCAATATAAGAGACCCCATCAGATAGCTGCATCATAAAACAATTGTCAGCGCCGATTTTATCTTAGCGCCTTGTATTTAGATAACTCATTATAAAGTTTATCCTTCCTCAGGATCCATATCCAATATACACGGATAAGACAAAGAGCAATCGGTTTGAAAGTTATCCTAAAACAATATTAGAATCATTCCTTTATATATATTACAATATCTTGTTTGATTAAGAATTATTTATTCTAAGCCTTAGGAACATGCATACATTCCATAGTTAGGCAACTTTTGATTCTTAGTGTTTTTCAAAAATGTTGAAGGGGCAAGTGTTGTACACTTTGATAAATGTATACTGTATAGCAACATTAAAAAATATTTTCACGCCTATAGTTTTTAATTAAATTCTTACGCAAAGTCATTTATAAAGATACAATCTGTTTCCAAGAAAAAAGTTGATCCAAAAAGATTTGTTTGTTCTATAATTGAATACTTATCATTTTGAAAACTTGTTTTATCCTTAGCTAGTTATATCATTTTCCTCTTATTCAGTTGTAAGATAATTTTATCTAAAAATGGAACAAATTTTATAATTTTTTAGATTTTGTCCAAATTTAGATTATATGCTTCTCTAAACAAGATACTAAAAAATTATTATTTTACAATTTGAAATTTCATGTACTTGGTTATATGTTTAAAAAAATAAAGAATGTAAATCTGGAACTGGACTTATGTAAGATTATTTTATTACTCCATTGTTTTAAAGCTTTTCTAGAAAATAAATAGGACTGGCTCTCACTTTGAGCTCGTCCCATCGAAAGTTGGGTAAAAAAATGGTTTATAACTACGGAAAAATATCTGACTTGACGTTATGAAATTTGTATTTATAAATTAATACTTAATCATAGAATGAACGATGCCTGCAAGTTTATCTACGTCACTTTTTTCCCTTCTTTTCCACTTGAGTCATAGATCCTTTTTCTCCCTTATATACTTTATACAATTACTGTTTTAGTGCATTCATTGTATTTGTATGCATATTATTGTTTATACTTGCATGGATGCAAACACATTCTACGATATCCGCTGTCAGTAATGAGTTTTTTATTTATTTAAATTTGTAAATTAAAATTTTTGTCAAAAATAATTGTAAAGATTAAAGGTTAAAAAAATGTGATAAAGACTAATATTTCCTGAAAATTTTCAGTATGCTTATATTAAAAGATGTTAAAAACAACATATATAGCCCTTTTTTTATTCTTATTTATTATTGTACACATAAAATTTTTTTACTCCTATGGGAAAAAGAAAAATGCTGTCTCTATTCCAGTTATCGAGAGTTCCATTACTTAATTAAGAACTATAGACAGCACATTGATAATCTTGTTGTAATATGGCTTGTCTCAATAGATAAATATCGGCTAATATTTTAATTATTTTTCACTTTTTAAACTCTGAAGTCTAGGGAAGATGGAGTGAGGGGTCTGATTATAATTATACCCCTCTCCCCATTTAAAATTCTAGAGGCAATATATCTCGCTATGGCCCCTGGGTAACCCCTTTAAAAAAAACTTTACCTATATGATAATATGGAATTTAAAATCGGTCCCGTCCAGCCCCATTCTTTTTATTAGTTGATAAAAAAATATTAAACTTTTGAGTGTCATCTCGACGGCGTAATATTAACTAATGTTAATGAAACTTCCTTCAGTTTATCAATTGAATTCGTTGGTTAGAAATTAAGTAATTATATTTTTTGCTTCAGCATATTTTTCCCTTATACAGGGTTGATCTAATCTAGTGGTACGCATTTTATTATGTTCATGCCGAAATGACATGGTTCAAAATCACCGAGGAGGACAACAAGACATTTTATCTCTGAACAAAGCAAGCTGTCTCAGCTTACTTTCATCAGAAAGAGAAAATATTTTTTTTAATTTTCTCAGGGCCAACAATATTTTTAGCAAAGTTTTGCTCTTTTCTGATGAAATTTTTTTCCCTATTGATGCTTCTATGAATGAGAAAAACCGCCGCTATATCACAACCAAACATCCAAACAATGTGACCTCCCTTGTTTCCAGACGCAAACCCCTTGGACTACTCTATTTAGACATGTTTGGAGGAGAGGGTGTGTGCTACTCCTAATAGGAGTGTCTAGTCTCTAGATACTTCTATCAAGAAGAAGAAGACGACCAAGCTCAAGTCTGACTAAATAGTCAATGTCTCTAAAAGATTTAGGCTTCATATTGAGGCAATTTATAGAGCTGAATGTTCACATATAGTATATCCGTTGTACTGGTCACTATTTTGAAAAGATTTGGTTAAATAAAAGTCCTCACAAAATCTCTTTTTTGAATTTCACTTCTGAAAAATTGAAAAAATAAAATTTGTACGACTAGATAAGATCAACTCTGTACTTAATTAAATACTTTTATAATCTTTTAAAATTGATTGATTATACTATGCAACAAAATTCAGGTTTTTGAATGCCCGTAGGTTAAAACCCACATTAACTATTTTAGTGCAATGGAAAACGAAAATGCCCTTTAAAATATTACCAATTCGAGAAGGTTTGGCTATTAAAGCCATTTAGAAAAATAACGTTTTTATGTATAATTTCGATTATAGCCATATTTCGAAATGAAATAATGATATATATGAAAATTAATGGACATATTAATTAATACAAAAAAAAAATCTATCTTCAATATAGTAAAATCAAGGGCCTTATTTAGAAGGTAATAATTCTTGCATGTATTTTTTAACTGCATTATGTTGTTGCTAAAGCTAAATAATAAACGTGATCATACAACTTAAAAAATATTTGCCGTAAAAATGAGTTGAATTTTGATTGAATTTTTTAGTTTAACTTGTAAGGTTGAGTGACCATGTTTTGAAGTTAAATATAATTAAGTCAATTATTGGACTAATTCTAAGATCTAATGAATATTTGTACAGACAAGATAAGTTATAAAATTAAATATCAATAATTAGATTAGATAACTTAATCTGTAATAAATTCTTCTCAAATACATTAAATATGAAACATTTTTAACTTGGAATTAATTTTTCTTCCTCTAAAATATTGATTACTTATTTCTTCTTATATCTAATCAAATAATTTGCTTAATTTTGATACATATTCAAGCAACCTTCTATTATTATTTTTTACGAAAATTAAAAGTTAAACTAAAAAAATCAATCAAAATCAATTTTTTTGGTAGCAAATCTTTTTAAGTTAAAAAAAAGGTATATTCTTTAGTTAAGCTACAATATAATACAATTGAAAAAAATCATTCATTTCATTTCACTTGATTTTTGTATGAATAGATACACTTTATAGGAACTGTATTCTAAATAAATTAATAAATAATTTATTTTGTTCCAATGCTGGAATGTTTTGTATCAATAGTTATTACTTTTAACTTTTATTTCCCCAGTTATTTTATTACAAAATATGGGTCTTAATCGAAATTATACTCAAAAACATAATTTTAATAAAAACATTTAAAGACCAACCCTACTGCAAGGGAAATTTTATGGCTGTATGCTTTTCTATGGCTTAAATGACAATCATAAGTGTGGGTGTTAACCAGTGTGAGGAAAATGCTGTTGTATAGTGTTATGACTTAACTTTCTAATCATGGTTTCATCTGGCAAAGATTGTTACTTCAGATGATTGTTACGCCCGTTCGGGCACAATCAAACGAATTAAGACAATACCATAAATCAAAACAACTTTGACTACTATATTCCTTGCCTTCAATAATAATGATGCAGATAAATTTTTGAACTTATGTTTTCATAAACATTAATTAAACTTATTTTCCAATGAAGTAAGTTGATATGCTCTTTATTATGTTGTGAATTTCCCATCTCAGTTATAATATATGTAAGTATGTAGCTCGTCAATACAGAATAAGGATAGATTTTTTTTTTAATTGAGGGTGGTTTACATTTGTATTCTTCGACATATAATGGTTCATTTCTAATAACAAATAATTCTTAAAAGCACTTCGGGTTTCTCTTAAATTGAACATAAAGTAGCCAAAATTGATCGTCAAAATAAAAGAATGAGAGATTGACCGTTTTAATTTTTTTTAAACCATATCGGTTTAATAGAAAGTAGAAGTATTTTTAATAAAATGAAGGTAATAAATTATAGCTACAATTATAGGGTATATTAACTCATCCCAGAAATTTGAATATATACCTCATAAAATGGTTCTATGTAGTATTAAGCTGTTTTTCTATAAAGTGTGGTTCATCTAAACGTTTGCAATTCGATAACATTTAGTTAAATCCTACTGTGTATTTATTTTTTTACTGATTTTATTAGGAATTTTAACGAAAATTAATGCATTCAATCAATAAAATCGCCGTTAGCTTGGACCACACATTTGCAAGGTCCCACTGTCTTCTTGACTGTCAAACGGAGTCCATAATGTGCTCCTTATCCTGGCTGTCAGAGATATTTTGGTGCTATGGGAACCTTAATTGAAACCCTGTTCAACATTGCCCCAGACAAAAGAATATGAAGAGTTAAATTCCAGCAATTTAAGAGGCCAAAAACGCGCGGAACGTACATCGTATTCTCAAAATCAAGAAAAACGAAGGTTCTTTTGCTGTGTGACAGGGTGCCCCATCTTGCAACCAGACTCAAGGTCTATTTTGTATGGTACTGCTGATCAAGTGGAATACTTTGGTGTGCGGAACACTAATGTAAGACCTTGGTGTTGGCCTTCAGTTACTGCTTGAAAATGAAGGGTGGTATAACGTGACCCTCACTGCTAACACCGCAAAGGACCATAACTTACTATGGGTATTTGGAATTCATGATTCTAGAACGTTTACCAACCATCTATTGTTCTTCGAGTTATACTTCTGGGTTTGACATAAATTCTTAACTTCTGAGAAGAGCCAGACAAAATCTTTCACAAGAGGATTTTGTTTCGGCTTTATCAAAGCCTTCGTTCGGGTAATCCCCTTTCTCACTGTTAAAGCTGTCCATTGTAATGTGCATAGGTTTTCATAGATGAAGCGATGAATAGTTCAAAAGGACTAATTTTACTCTGTTTTTTTTCTTTCTTTCCTCAACGTAGCAGAACTTTGGACGATTTTGGCATTTTACAGGTCACAAGGCTTAGAGAAAATAATCGTCAGTCGGTCCTCACCATCGTGTTCTACACGTTTTCTGAATATTTGGACGAATCAAGTAGTGTACCACTTACGCAAAAAAAGGGTTTTTCTATTTTACCATTTAAATTACACAAAAGTGCAGCATGTATTTGTTCCTGATTAAATAAGACGGGGATATGTTGTCGTAAGGAGGCATAGTGAGCAACTGACGTGTTAGAGTGACATTTCTACCCGACTTACTCTCCATTCAGACGGATTTGTAGGTTGATAGAATGAGGCCAAAGGAAATTGCTAACGTTTAAAAGAACTACCCTTTATAAAGTAATAAAATAAACAAGAATTTTCTCCTTTTCTTGATTCATGTTAAATATTGTTTTTATGTTGACATACCACATTTTTATGTATATAGAATCATTGTTGTTGATTTCATGTTTAGCTAAGCCCCTGAGTTTCCCTTCTCCCCCCTCCGAACAACCTCACAACGTATCCCACAAAATCCTACTACTAACTAATTCCCTTTTTTTCTTAACGATATTTTTTTCTTTAATATAATTTCGAAAGAAGATATCACTTCTAATCCTTTTTCCTTCCTTCCTTCCTGTCGACCCAAATCCTTGTATGCTGTAGTATGTATAAATGAATTTACGCACGGACTTAACTTTTTTGAAGGGAGATGCGAAGGAACTAACTTTTGAAGAAGATATATACATAAGTCTAAAGTATACTTATATAATTAGAGAAAATTATACTCACCGCCTACTCATTTTCCTTATTCTTATAATTAAGTATGCTTATAACCTAATAAGCCTCAACAACACACAGCAGATTTATCCATTAGATCTAATAATAAGTATAAAAAAGGGTTCTACCAGTGAAGAGAAGAAATCCATTTGGGATTTGCAGATCAAAAAGACTTCATTATTTTTTTTTTTTTAAAGGGAAAAAAAAAACTTTTTCACTTCATATTAATGAACTAACGTAGAGAATGACGATAATTCAATTATTCTTTTCATAGATAAAATAATTATTTGATCCAGTGTCTGTCTGGAAAGGAAACTTACAATAGGGTGAGGCTTGTGGTCCAGGATCCTGTGAGTAAATGATAAATATGTATAAAAACTAAGTATTTATTTTCCCACCATAAGAAAAAATAGTAGATTTTATGCTACCCGTAGTTTCTAAATTCTCAAGTTTTTCATGCATATCAAAATCACTAATAATTATAGTTTTAAAAAGTATGACCTGTCGATATGATAAAAAAGAAAGCAATAATTAACACGGGGTCGTTACGTTTTATTAGATTAGATGGAATCGACTGTGAGAGGAAGAAAATTAATACAAATCCCCCTTCTTTTCTTGCATGCATATGTACAAAAATTGCCTACACTTAATCGGTCCAACTGCATCTGACCAATTAAATCAGTGGTTGGGGATCCTGGGTATATATAAAAATATCGAGGTAATGGGAGTAATTTTTCAATTTTTTTTCTAAAAGGTTTTATTTTTCCTTTTTTTCACAAAAATGTTAATTTTTGTAAATAGCTAGATGTTTTTGGAAATTTTGATCCAATTAATATAATATTTGACTTTTTTTTCAAAACATTTAGTAAATTTAATTAAATTTTGAGTTTTTATTTCTAAAAAATATAATTTTTTCTAAATACTTATAAATTTTGAAAAAAAAAATCAATAATTTTTGGATATCTTTTTCAAAAAAATCCAAAATCCAAGCCCCCCCAAGGAAAAAAATATATACATATAATCTTGTGGGCGCCCCAGTACTAGTTTGCGGTAAAAGTTATCCGACCTCGACCTCTGAATTAAAGAAACATTAAAAATAGATATAAATTCGATAATTTGCCAAATTTTAATAATAAATTTATAATTTCGAGACAAGGAGATTAACTCCAGTTTAAATATTCCTCATGTTATTACAGATTTAGTAATTTAATCAAATTGTTTAAATTTAATTTGGAACTTTCTTCACACAACCATCCATATTTATTAAATATTTCACAACAAAATTAAAAGATAAACTGAAAAATCAATAAAATTGACGTTTCCTTTTATTGCCTATATTTTTCAGTTGTTGTATAAGGTCTATTTTTCCTTTTTAGCTATAAGATAAAGCAATTGAAGAAACTATTACTCGTAGCTTCCATATAAAATCCTTAATTTTTGTATGATTACACGTTATTTAGGAATTGTTATCAAGATAACATAATCAATCAATAATCTTTCATATGCTGGAATGTTTTTATCAATTGATTTTAAAAATGATTTTCATTAATATATATTTCGTTCACGTCAAGGTATGGCTTTGAATCAAAATTATCTTGCTAAAACGTGAGTAAAAGAAAACAAAAACTCTAAAGGTAATCCATATTTGGTTAAAGATTTCAATGGTAATTTTAGTGTTCTTCGGCGTACATAACAATAATACATGTGGCATTTAGCCGGTGGCCGCTTTACAATATGAACTTAGTCGTATAGTATAATATGGGATTTTTTTGGGTTGATGTTTGGTCCGTACATAATTTTTCCACGTATCAAACATTGTGTATACTATGAATCAACTTGTAGATACTTGCTACAGTACCTGCCATTGGCTGGAGTAATCAAGTGTATACAAACAGACAAACTTTGACAAAAGAATGAAAGAATTATAATAACAGCTAGATATTTTTTTAAATATGGTATGATGAAACATGGAGTACTTTCGACTCTGGAGCGCTCATTTGCACCTACTTACTTACTAAACCTCATGCAAAGTCATATTCATAAATATTTTTTTTATATGTCCTTCCCTCTTTTTCTTCTTTTAAATATGAGCTCGTTTTAAAAAATGAGTCCTCATTCGACACACAAATAAACAAACAAACAAGCAAAAAACTTTGATTTATTATTATAGATGTGAGTATGTTATTGTATCTATGGGGTACATATAAAAAGAAAATAAGAATGTATAAGATTGTCGTTGTAATAAAGTTGCCTCATTAGAAACAATTTGATACTTTGTTGGACATAATTTATGATCGAGGAAAAATTATAAAATTAATCAAATAAATTGGAAAAGATTTCTCAGGAATAAAACCTAAACAAATCCCAGGAAAACGAAGAAAAAGAAGATATTCAATAATAAAACTTAGTGCCCATCAACCTATTTAATACTGATGAAAATCGGGTGAATCATTTAACTTACTCTTTTCTATAGTTGGCAAAATGAAGAATATATCTTCTTTTCCTAAGATGTTGTCATTGTTACTTAATTCCTCAGAAATGACTTTCCTTATCTAATATATACAAGTTATCATTGTTATATACATAACCGGATAGAACATTTGCGTGTACTCATAAAAGAAGGAGAGTATCAATTAGGCTTTTCTCGGGAGTTATATTCATTGTTGGATTCAGAGTAGAATAAAAGATCAACGTCAGTTATTCTTGTATATTTCCTTATTCCCCTACCCCTTATTACAGCTGCCTGTAGATGCTCTAATGAAATATCATAACAACTAATCCGCTCTCCTCCAAAATATTCTTCAAATTGTCAGGGTTACCATGTGGAGTTTTGGTTTCTTTTTTAAAGCATCCCTAAAATGCTTCCAATGTGCATCACTGCATATCTACAGAGTTTCCTTAAAATATATTAATATTTACTTTGTGCACAAAGCTGATAAAATTTTGTGAAAAGTGACAAGAAATACAACATTAATTCTTTTGGGATTTTGAATGAGTATAGTTATTTTTTTTTTATTAAATATATATATTAGATCAACATATATACTTATAATATATTTTTTCTCCAAAAATTAGTACTAAAAAAAATGGAAATAAGTCTACAAAAATGTCAATATTTACTTTATTGGCTTTGCAAAATGAATACGTAATATGTCCTTTTTTTTAACCTCATATTTTACTTAAATAAACAAAGTTTCACTCTTGCTTCCTTCAATCAAAAAAAATCTCCATCAGGAAAGTTAGGGCATTTATTATGTGACCATGAGATACAACTAAACTGGCTTGAGTGAAACATCTGTTCTTTTTCTAAAATCTAGCTAATTATTGTGAAAAAGTATTTCAAATTAACATGATTCAACTTAAGAGCCATTTAGTGGTCAACACTTTTCCTTCTTGGGCGTGCTTGAGACCAAGGTGAAGCCCTTTATCGACATGGTTACCAATGGGAGGCCTTAAATGTGGCAGCTGGACTTGGATCCCTGTCATCCCTTGCAAAAAGTAATTCACCTTGCCTGACTTTTGGCCTAAAAACTCGCTGGGTATGAATCCATTATATTTTTTATACGGACTGCGATCGAACGACAAACCAACCGAACCCCCTGCAACACAAAAGACAAACTTATTAGTTGGATCACAAAGAAATTCCTAGATTTTCCAAGAGACCAAGTGGCGAAGGCCTACTCGCGCTTTCGGCCTCATGAAGAGGTGTTAACTAAAGTATGACGTTATTTTATTGAAAAAAAAATATCAGAATTAATCTAGTTTTCAGAATCTTGTTTTATTTTTTTATTTTTATGAAAGGTAGGAGACAAATTATGTTCGATATAAAAAACTTTTTTGTGGCACAAATAGCTTGCACATCCTGTAGAGTAACATTAGAGTATATTCAATGCTCATATTGGACGATAAAGTTGTCGCGTAGACCTATATTTGGACAAATATTGATAACGTGGTTTTGCTTCTCTACTTCGTTAGTCGCTTTGTTTCAAGGTTATTTTTTTTTTTTTAAAGATAAAGTCGTGGCATAAGCCTCATCCTAACTTACATAGTACCACACTGTATGTATGATTTCCTTTCATAAGGGTTTTTGGATAGATAAATGGGGGAGAAGATTTCACATGGAAAGTTAGAATAATATCTATTGAAAAAGGAAGAAAACTATATATTACATAAGGTTTTTCGGCTAATAAATCATTAATGAGTAAAAATATATAAAAGTATTTAATATAACTTTTGGTAAGATTGAGTTTTTATACAGTTTTCTAATTTTTTATTAATAGTTGTAGGGAGGGGGGCGGGGGGGGAGGGAGGAATTAATAATATACAAAAATATCCTTTACGTTACATTACATATCTTTTTTTTTCTTTTTCTAATATAAGGTTTCTATATGCTTACAATTACACATTTTTTATCCTTTTTAATATTAATAGCATCCACTGTTAAATACATTATCTTTTCTTGCAGATTTTACCTTCTTATTTACTATGAATATTCTTACATACGTAATTTATTAACAGACAAATTGATTTAGAGCAGCAGTTCCGAACCTTTCTGGTGTCGTGACCTCTTCAAAACAATTTCCAAGCTGTGGTGATTCCAAGTACAAAATTAATTGGGTTGATCCTCCTTCATTGTAAATTTGGAGCTAATGACTGCTATATTTTGTTGTTGATACATACTGCCAAAATAAAACCTTTTTTTTTTTTTTTTTTTACACCATTAGCTTTGTTTTTAAAATACTGGACATCCTTGACTGCAAGGTTAGGATTTTTAGCGTCAAAATGACTTTTCATATTGTTAAGATAAACTGGAACTACTCAAATGTCGATACTTCACTCTACTCCACGTCCAACAAACCCTTGTCACTTTTAACTCCTGAGCAAACCCTAATTGTTAGTTTTCGTCTTCCCTGATCACATGCGCTACTTTCTACCTTATACTTAGACGTTCTGTCTTCGAAAAATATAATATAATAACAATGTCAACAGCTTTGAAAAATAAAACAATTATTTACTGATTACCAACTAGAAAAATCCGCTCCCGCTCTCTAGGACATGATTTATACACCTCTATCTATTAAAACATTTTTGCTTTTTGTCACGCAAGGTTAGGAAATTAATGTTTTTCATATTTTATCATAAATTTACCACTGAATTTCTGATTTTCACTCTTTCTCAAGAGTTGCTTCGATTCAAAAATATTTTTTGTTGATTGGGATACTATAATCCAGGCCAACATGTTTTATTTTATCTGAAAACATATGTTCGAATTTTCTTTATATCCATCTCCTCAGTTTCAATTTCTTCTTCAATTGTCAGAGCTTAAAACAGTATAAAAATTGTGTAAAAATATGTGCTAGGAGTCTTCATGATCTCTTTCCTTCGTGTTGAAAATCCATTTATTAAAAGAATATTTAGTTGATTATAGAAAATATTATTTATAGTCTTTATTTATCTGCCTTTATTCAAATTGTACCTTTAGAAATTTTTATGTTTCAATACTTCCGAAAACTACGATATTCATTGAAGATAATTTCGCTATTAAACGCTTTTAAATAGTATAACCTTCCCTACAAGAGTTGTGTATGGACACTTGGAAGAATAGTGAAAATCAATTCACGTAAACTGAAGATAAATTGAAGATTTGGTCATGGATTTTTTTTGTAATAGGAATATAATGTTTAATAAATATGCAATGTAAGGTTGCCTGAAAATGTTTCAAAATTAAATATAATTAAATAAGTCATATCACTAATTGTAAAAAATAAAGAAATATTTTAGAACTAGAATAATAATTTCAGAAATTAATTACTAATAAATAGGTTGGATAACTCCATTTTTTTATACCTCCCAAGCCATTTAAAATTTGAAAAATGACGTTATATGACAACAATTTTGTCTTTGTTAGAAAAAATCACACTAACCAACAAATTTTAAAAAGTCACTTTTTATGTGTATGATACTCCCTGATATTCAAACTATCTTTAGTAAATTTCCAAGAAAATCATCTGTTTAAAGAGTAATTTTTGATCAAGCAGAATACATGAGCTCACTATCTTGCTTTGAATATCTAGTCAAAACACATCTAAAGCAACTTATTGATGATGAGTGGAAGTTAGTGTGTTTTGTCAGTACAGAACATCATTATTCAACTTGAGTGAAATCAGCCATTTATGTAGAAAAAAACTTCAATTCCCAAATTTTACACTTCATAAAAGATCTTAAGAATTTGTGTTCGAAGACTGAAATTGTGAAAACATCCTTTTTTCGTCGAAAAAACAAGGGAAAATCCCTTTATGCAAAAATAAATACATAAAAGATCACGCTAAAAACGGAACACTCTAATGTCAATTGTATATACAAATAGTTCAATTATGCGTTTAGTCTATTATTTGTTTATTGGATATAATTTTCAAAGAAAGCTCTTGAATCCCTTTAGACTTGATTCAATTAGGATCTTGTATTCTAGAGGATCAATATATCCCTTGAGAATCCACTTTATTAGCTTTGAAATCAAGGATATCAGGATCATAAGAGATTGTATTGTCATACACCATATTATCATCGATAAAACCCTCTAAAAAATGTCAAGTTCTATTACATGTACTGTTCCTAAAACTTTTGAGTGAATAGTTTCTGAAGAGTTTTTGTTTTTCCTCATACATTCCTTTACATATGCTAATGATGTACACGTAATAATCATTCGTATTTGTATCTGCAAATGATCTACATTTTTGGATATTCTATACATAATTAATTTGTTAGATCATTAAGAGTCCGCAAAAACATATATTCTTTGTTTTAGTAATAACAACATATTTTCAACTTTATAGGGAGAAAACGTTAGATTGAGATACAAAGTGGAGAAAAAACAAAAAACTCCAGTACAAATTAAAGAAAATACACATTCAAGCATAACTTGAATATGTTCTAAAAAAGAGCTCTGAGTGAAAAATCTCCACATGTAATGCCCTTGTCTCTATCTCTGCAAGATATTCTTGTCAGTGAGAAATAAATTGGAACAAGCTAAAAAATCCTTTCATTAAGAAGTTCTGAGAAAACAATATTGAAATTTATCTCCCATCAGGAGCCTCTCTTCACAAAAAATACATAGATTTTCTTATATAAAAATATTAGTCTTTGACCCTCCAAGTTGATAAGCAATAGATGCAGAAAATTGTCAATTTGAAAATGTGTTTATGTTCACATTAGATGTCGAATACCACCAGCTAGTCTGAGTAAATACTGCATTCCTTGATCAGACAAACGAACCACCATCACTCAATTTGTGAATGACACAATAAATGAAATTATTCCTAAATTCAATAAGTATAATTTTAATATATACATAATGGATGCACCTATGCATCAAATCAGGAACTGATCTAAAACTGTTTTATTCTGATTTGTAAAACTTTAGTTGCTAGCTCATGGGCACCACACACTTTGTGAGGAGGTCAAAGAATCATTAAGGTGGTAAATGGATTCATATCGACATTCACAAAAATATTAAAAAAATTATCTTCAAGAATTGCAATTTGCAAGGTCTAACCCCAGTTGGATTTTCTATAAACTCAACTCTTATTTCTACCTTCTAGCATCAAAAAATTGGAGAAAGAAGGTTTGTCATTGGATCTATATATGCAAATCATCAACAATACGAACGAAAAAATAGGAATAATCCCAAATAAATAAAGTCAGCAACTTAAACCAATATGGTCAGCTGTATGAAAAAAAAATCCTGATCTTTGGATCTTCAGGAAAGTGTCAGTCATACATGCAAGGCAATACTTTAGAAGTGCCCTTATTTAACCTTGTCTACTTTCTATATTCAAGTTCTTTCCCATTGTAACTATAGATGTGCAGAGGTGGTTCTCTTAATACATATTGATTTTATCAGATTTGAGGATGTTATTGACAAAATAAAACATTCGAAAAATCCTTTTTTGTCAAAATTTTATTAATTCAAATTGTAATATGCAGAATAAAGTGTGCATATTAACCTATTACATATTTTGGGATTTTTTAAACATATTTTTTTTATCCTTAATCATTTCGCGAAAAACGGATTTGACTCAAATTTGATATGTAGTATCATTGAATATTAGAGACGTCACTCCATTACTTTAAGTTCTGACATCTTAACGATAAAGAAATTGGCATTTGATGAACTTTAGATTAGTGATTTATCCTTAACCAAAACAATGATAAAAAAATTGAAAAACTATGAAATCGGTAAATAAGTTTTATACATTTTATCAAGAAAAAAAAGGTTAAAACGACCTTAGTTTTTGACCTTAAATATTTAAAGGTAATTACCCTTTGATTTTTGTACAATTTAAGTATCTAAAGACTGGACAACTATTAACTAGTATAAAAAACATTTCAAAAGTCATATCTTTGTATACTTTAAATTTCAAAAAAATGATCACAAAAAAAACCTCACAATATATAAAAAAAAATATAAAATAATTAAATTTTATAAGTTTTTTTTTGTTTAATTGAAAGCTTTTTGATGATATTTTATAAAAAAAAATTCAAATACTATTTCATACGACTTGGAACAACTATCAGAGAATTTTTTTCTTTAAGTTTAGTTGATTTTTTTTCAATTGAGTTCGATTAATATTCTAATTCAACTCTACAAAGTGCATATTTCAATTCAGATAACGCGTAATGTATGTCGTGAGTGATTGATAGCAAGCTTTTTTAACATAAGCCACTTTTAAAGATACATCAATCACGCCTAATACTAGGACACTAAAATATGTATAGACCGTTCAGCTTCCACATTCAGAAAAATTATTATTAGTCTACAAGAGCTGGTATGAAAATTATACAAAAAGTTTATATTGAATTTTCTTCAAATTCGAAGCTCATAGGCAAATAACTAATTTGAGAGTTGTGATCAAGTTATCAGATATTCTTACAGTTATTTTCTATCAAGGATCGTATCAGTCCTCGATATGGGACTTTAATATGGGTGCATTCCACGTGTTGTCCAGTCTTGTTGCTGCTATTGGCCCTCGGAATACGTTCCAAATTAAAAAGTGTTTTCTATAGGGTTTCATTTTCAACAATAAAATAGTAAAGTTTCTGAATTTACCATTTCAATAAGTTTAGTACAAAATTTTACCATTGAAAATATTATATAGGTCTTATTAAAGTCTAAATTAGCTTATTAAAATTATAGACAAAAGATTTATGATTACGTCATTTGTCAAAACTTCACATTTTTAAAATTTAAGCCGGCCCAGGATTAGACAATCCAAATTTTGAGACCGATCGACCCTTATTTCTATGAACTATGATATCTGTCTGAAGAAGCAACATTTTTTTCATCTGTGCAGAAATAGAATCGAGGTTGAGTGCTGATATGAATATACTCCTTGTCTAATTAAATTATCTCATTTAATAGTTCATCATTACATTGGATACATGAATAGATTTGACAGATCCATACAAATTTATAATCATATTTTAAGATCCAGCAGAAGAAGTAATAAGTATTAAATCCCAAAGTAAAATTGCAGTACGGTCTCAAATATTGTGTTGTATCGATCCTTATATAAGACAGAGATCCTTGTCGTTGTCCAGTCCCACTTGTCAGTCCTGGAAGAAGATAAAATTGATTCATCGTGACTTCATTGAGGGCAGTTTCCTTCTTCTTTTTTTTAATATTCTGTTGTATAGTAGAATCAATTATCCAACTATATATATAACAACTATAAAACCGGGCCAAAAACAGTTGGTAATTGTCCAATTATTCCCACTCTTGGTTATAATTTTCATTTAATTAGCAAAAGTTGATTCAAAACAACTAATTGATTATAAGAACACTAATAATAAGAAAATGCATAGAATCATTGACAGGTTACAATAAATGTACTATACATTTTGTTTGTTTGTCGGATAACGTCGAGTTATGAAAATTATTTTTTGATAAAATAGTTAAAGTAAAAATAAATCTATTATTTTGGTAATCAAATCAGTGCTTACATGATGTTCCGTCTCGACGATTTCCATTATTTTATTCACCTTTTCAACCATTGGCCTTCCTGAGCGTAGGCAATTTTTGTCATTAAAGCTACATTAACGGAATCTACAAAAACAAAATTGCACCTGATTGGCTGTTACAGTACCAATATACTATTTTCATATTCAGCCTTCTGACTTGTGATTTTTCATTTATAGAAGAAAAACTGTAAAATATAGTGTATATTCTCTTTGCTGGTATCCTACTTTGACGCGTGCTCAAACAATACTGAGTCAAACAGTCACAAAACTGTGAATTAGGGTTCATTTTCTACGAAATCTTATCTTTCTCTCACCATCCAGCATGAACTGATTTCACTTATACAATATAAGATACACATTACTTAATTCATATACTGAAATAATAATAGATTGCTTTTTACTATACCTGTTATGGATGTGTTTAGATAATTCTCGTACCTAGAACATCAGTGTAGATAACACTAATATTATTACCTGTAAATCCGATTATTGTTGCATTTTTTAAAATTTAAAATAATATATTTGGATCCTTATTCATGAGAGAGTACTCGTTTTGACCCAAGTATTAGTCATATATCTATCATTATTGAGTAGTAATTTCATTTTTTTTCTATTTGTATTAGTACTTATGTATTTACAAGAGTGATGACTAACAAAGTTAATAGTTTTTTGTTGCCTCATTATTTGTTTTGTAAAATCAGTAAATAAAGCTTAATATTACGTCATATATAGTTATAAATTGTTTATTTCCCACATTCTCATCCCATCACAACTGTTTTGTAACCCATTAAAAAATAGAGGGGAGGCAGTTTCTTAAAAGTTATGTCATAATATTGATGGCGGCAACATAATCAAGCAACTTTTTATTGTACTTGTCCTCAAAAAGTGAGGGTACACTGCCCTTCCACCAAATGTTGTGCTGAATATAGTCGTCATTCTTTAGTAGGGATGGTTAAAAAGTCGATGAAAATAACAGTTTTGAGATTAGAAAAATAAAAACGGTTAGTGGTATCCTTCTTTTTTCTATTCTGTTCATTCTTTAATAGATATTTTTGGTGTTAACATGTCTTTCTCTCTGATAAAAAAATTACTAACTACCTTCGGGGTAATTTTTCTAAAGAGGTAATAGAATGATAAAGTATATTTATTTAAATATGTTTATGATATTTTTCCTCGACGAATGTTATTTTAAATGATCTACAGCAATAATGCATTTGAGTAATTAAGGCTATATAGCAACAAATTACTGCCAGG
Source organism: Lepeophtheirus salmonis (assembly GCF_016086655.4). NCBI lineage: Eukaryota > Metazoa > Arthropoda > Copepoda > Siphonostomatoida > Caligidae > Lepeophtheirus > Lepeophtheirus salmonis. Next base: position 19,568,989 of record NC_052138.2, on the reverse strand, counting down.
TATTAAAATACCCGCATAAATACTCAGTTGTACCCGAGTCTAAAGAGGGCTTACATTTAACTACCTGGTAAAAAAAAAACCTCGAAATCCATTTCTACTTTTAATAATATATGTTCAAATTTGAAAAAATCTGCGTTTAAATTGAGTAACTGAAAAAATTATATTTAAATGTATTCACATGTTTTTCCTATCCTTACTGGATATTTCATTATATATCAGTCAAAAGTACTTCTACTTTAAAATAATACTTCTTTCTTTGCAACATAGCCAGTTGATGGTGATTTACATATAGATCAGCAAAACTCTTTCCAGATATCGGAATTATTTCCCTCTAAGACAGTTGTTATATAACTATGATACACAAGTACCTTTTATTGGTACTCGGAGGTAGATTTCTGACTATGGGGAAATGAGTAGACCTTCGGTGACTAAAATTTGGTTACTGTTGTGAAATGAGTGTGTATTATACCCTAAGGAAACGTTTTATTTGACAGATTTGTACCTACATGCATTAGCAGGATATATTTTTTCATAAAAGAAGACGTCAAATTTCTGAGTTAGCCCTACTCACAAACAAAACACTTGTAAATGCCCTACTAACTGCATGTCAAGTGCTCTTATATATATTTTTGTTTCATGCATATATTTAGTCGAAAAATACCTAAATACCGATATACATATTTATGGGTTGTGTAACCAGGAGGAAAATATTAGTATTGTAACAAAACTACTAAAATACAGTAAGAACTAGAGCTCTAAGGAATTCAAGCATAGAGTATTTAATAGTTAAGTAATCCAAATTAATAAATTAATTGATAACATCCAAATAGGTTGAAAATGTACAGTATACTTAATATTTTTGAGTAGAATTCGTTGCAAGGTTATCAAGGCTAGTATCAAGGCGTCTTTGAACATTACCTTTACACATACAAACTTCTGTATGAAGTTAATGCACATATTATTTTGATATATGAACACATAAAGAGTAATTATCAAATATATATTTAATAGTCCTACAATATTAAGTCATGAAATGAAAATTGGGTCAAAAATAACGAAAAAAACCATATAAAAAATCATAATCAAAATAAAGATTCAATTGCAACTTTTTTTTTTGCTATCAAATATCTTTTCATATTTTCTTTTAACACGATTGCATTGAACCTGTCTAGACATTTCTTTACAAAAATAGAATTTTTTTTTACCTTTGAACCTAGTGTTGTTTCGATTCGAACAATATTAATTTTATAATTAGGAAGAATTGGTTAACTATGAACTATTTTTTAGTCTTTTTTCTGTTTCTTTTTGAAAAAAAGGATGCAAGATACAAGAAAGGTGACGATATGCTGGAAAAAGTAACATTTACGACAAAGAACAAATCAATATTTTTTTTTTGTAAATACTTATTATCAGTCTCGACTCGGTTCGACTCCATCAACTCAAGTCAACACAGCACTATTTGAACCTACATAACACATATGTGATGTATTTATAATATGTAGTTCATCTGTAGATGATGATTAAGATTCAAAGAATCAAGTCCACTCATAATAATGCATAGGTTATTTGCATTTATGTAATAAGGTCAATGGGTTTGTCTAACTAAAACATACCTAGAGTTAATTAAAATGTAATCTATAAATATTAACTGGTAATAGATAATGAAGTCAGACATGGATGGATTTGGAAGTATTGTCCTTATTAAAAAAATGTGCCGGTTGTCCAATAACTATTTTCCTATTTTAAAAAATGCCTATGTATCGAGATTGGATGAGTCAATTTTTACAATTGCATCACAGCTAAAAAGTAGAAAAACAAAGTAGATAGAGATATATGGTTTAATAAAAGCTACCAAATTGTCCGTACGGGGAACTTTCTATCCTCGTTCATACAGAAAAGTTTTCTGTGTAGCAAAATATTTATCGTTTTTAGCTTGCATATATACCAAACCAGCTTATTGTATAAACAATAACTAGATTTAAAAATAAGGCTTCTAAATTCGAAGTATCTGATAACGCCATTACGCGTAAAATAAATTATTGTAGAAGTTGCAACTAATTTAAGCAAATTTTAAAGTTATGAGAAGGAATTAATTTTTACACGACAAATGCGCTCATTATCCCTTCTCTAATAATAACTAATAAGATTTTCCTCAGATGCATCAACATTTTAACTGGCTCTGAATAAAAAAAAATAACAGTTAACAGTACCTGAAACTGACAATGTAAAACAGTTTGTTGTGGACAGAAAGACTATGTATAACAATAAGAGACGTATAAAGGCTGAGGAGACCCTCAAGACCCTCTCACCACCAATGTAACTCAACACTTCCTTTCCAGTCACATAATATATGGAGGCAAAATAATCTGGCGACCAGTGGAGTCGCTAGCCCCCTCCCCTCCTAATATCTCTGAAGACCCCCAAATTTTTTATCAAATATATATAAAGGTGAGAATCCAGTGTGGAATGGCAAGTTAAAACAAGAAATCGAAAATCAACATGGTAACCCTAAGAGGTCGAATAATATTTCGGAAGAGAGAAAGAATAATGTTCATGACGTTTCATTAATCAGCTACAATCAGCTGTGACAAGAGAGGAAGGAAAAAAGGATATAAACAGTGACATTGGTAAGAATTACTCCGATGTCGATCCCCAATTCTACTCTTGCTCCAACAATTGTATCTCTGTAACAAATCCTCAGGGTTCTGCTCCGTCTTTTATGAGCACACACGAACGTTCAAACAGGTTTTGAATATAATTGAATCTATTTATTAAATTATGTTCACAACTCAGGAATTAAATAATAATGTCAACTGCTTAGGAAAATGAAATTCGTTCTTTAAACTACTAATTACAAATTATCGGCCAGCTGAAGAAACACATATTTTAAGTCTGCGTTAATAATTTTTTGGCCTAAGTTCCTCCTCCCCCATTAATGAGCCAGCATAACTGCATTTTCACATGATGACTTTTGTTTCCGGTGTCATGTCGAGGACAAGGATTGTCACAGTCTAGATAACTTAACATCGGATTATACATTAGACACTCAACCTCGTTAACAGAATCTTGCAAATAATTATTCCATTAAATAACAGTTGTAGAAGTAAAGAATTAATTCGTGTTAAAAAGTGGTGAATCATAAACGAGGAGAGAGGGAATTATACCATTGTCCATTGGAAACCCTCATTTGTGATCGATGTTAATCATGGAGCTGTGGAGCGTCTGATGGAAGACTTTGTTAAAAAATTTTATCTTGTCTGATTCCATTTTTTATTTTCATAGATGAAAAATACATTTTTTTTTTTCATTTTGTGCTACTTAAAAGTTTTTCATCGTAATTTTACAGAATTTATTGAAATTTAAAGTATTTGCCTGATTTATAGGATCTAGGGCAAGGCATAATAACTGAGTCTAGAGATTTACAAAAAGGTTATTGAATACATGGATAACTTAGTTATATTTTGAAGACATGAGATTCTTTCCCAAATATTTCATTCCAAGACATCTTGATAATTTCCAGTAATTTCATTATGCATAAAAAAGTCCTTGTTGATCCAGTTTGGTGTAACCATCAATTTTGTCATTTTCTATTCTTTGAGCAAAGTAGACTTCATCAAATATCATTGAAGCTAAATTATCCTTTTCAGTTAACTTTTCATACCATCGAATGAATTATTTCATTCTTTTCAACCTAAATGGTAGTATTCCACATTTGATATTTCAAGTCTCCTTAAACTATTACTCTAACCTGGACTACTTAAAATGAAATAACAATACTTATTCATGATTAATTATGTAAAAATTGACTAATCTTGTGTGTTGTACAAAATATATATGAGCTTGTTTGGTTATATAAAGATATTTAACTTCATCCTACATCCAATTTACTTTTATTGTATATAAGCGCTCATCAGATATTATTGAAATTGATATAAAATATTTTTTTACTAAGTATCCAATTAATTCGTATAGCTGATTTCCATTGATTAAGAATTGTCATGTTTAATGTTGGAAATTTATGTTAAGAAGTTCTTTTATTATTATCTTTGACTTTGGACCAATTGGTTCACCAGTGTGGCAACAAGGAACCACAAAATTTGATAGTATATTTCACGTCTAGAAAATATAATCACTTTCTATTTAATATATACATATATATTTATTTAGTTGACGTTCAAATATATTAATTCATTGAATCAAACCAGTAATGGTTATAATAGAGAAGTTGCGTGTTATTAGCATTAATAGTTTATCCAGATGTTAAATAATCCATGGCACCACAGGCCATCCAAATACTAAAGCCCTGAGCATTTCCGCCAATCTTGTTTTAGAAAGATGAATAAAGACATTCTAAGAGAGCTCACAGGGCCTTCAAGATCCTTTTAGTTGTCATTATTGAGGCTGAGATCGCCTATATTGAGCTTTAAATGAAACGCAACACATTTTTCAAATATTTAATAAATAAAATTTGGCTTTCCAAATCAAGTTGTCTTGTTGAAGTTTTGTTGTAGGATGAAAAAAAAAAATCAGACACCCGGTACAGATAAAACATAATCACTTCTATTTTTATATGACAAAATAACTACATATATGACTGTAATATGTGGAATGATCTTGCCAACTTTGAATGACATAGTCATAAAGGTTCTTCTATCTATATGTAAGATAAGATCATCCATCCTTTTAGCATCAATATATTTTCTTTATGATATTAAACCTATGTATATTCATGTTTCGAGATAAGTAGGTATATATGAATTACAATAACTTTTCTGAGAAACTAATTTTCTTCATTCTTTTTTTTTTCCTTTCTCCCTTCTCTTTTTCTCCTTCTCAAATAAAAAAGGAAGGGAAATCAAGAAGGAAACAATAAATACTTTTACCCTTTTCCTAACTTTATTTGCAATTGATAGTTCTCTATTGTTATAAGAAGAATATTTATATTTAAAAAATATTTTTATTAGACTGTCCCGATTGGGGGTTAATATTCTTCCTCTGCATAAAGAAGACAATAAACTAATTGACTTTGTCAAAGTTTGAAGCCTCTCCGGCCATTTGATTTTGAAAATTATAGAATTTTTGTTTAAAAAGTGACCATTTTTAGTCTTATTTTATAGTTATAAATATGATGCTATATTTGATTTATTAGTAAAAAACATTGAACAAGGTCTATGATGTGCTGAATGATTTTTAATTTCCCTGTTTTATAAAAGATATTGCTTCCTTTCTGTTTAACAACTATCCCTTCATATATGATTAAATTCTGATAAATCTTAGTAAGAGTAAAGTATGAATGCTTTAAAAAAAAATTCTTCCTATTTTGAGAATTATAACGTATCAATAGAGTTGACATATCTGTAACGAAAAAAAGAGTGCAAGGAAAAGGTGGAAGCTTGACATATGGCACTACTGAATTAAAACCCTTGATAATATTAGCTGCTTGTCATATGGTTTTGGGGGAGACAATGAATTACTAATATAAAGAGAAGAACATTTAAAATAACATTCGTGCAAATAAAATACTGTAATTCTATTTGAATTCATAGATATTTATTCTATTATGTATTAAAAAAAATACACCAAATATAGGCTAGAATTCTTCTTTCAGAGGGAGATGCTTACACCACCACTACCTATCAAATAATTCACACAAAAGAAGAAAGAACAGACGTTCTTCCTTTTCTAATTTTTGAAGATTTTTTATATTACAAACAACTCAACGTATCAGTGAGCCAAACGTACAATAGCTTATAGTGATCTCTGTCAGCAGATAATTCGTCTCTGAACGTGAATATATTTTTATGACATTTTCTCAGGTGTGATTTTTACGGTCACTACAATTGAGACAATATTCACATCCCTACTCATAGTATGAAATTTAAAAAAATAAAAGAGGGCTTAAAATGTCCAAGTACGACCCAAATTTCCCTTCTTTTCGAATTAGAATGAGCTGTACTAAGGTCTCTCGTTTCATAGAAAATGGTCTTTTAGCGGAATACTGTTAGTTTTTAATTAATAAAATAAAATTTAAGCATATATTTTTTAAGAATGAACAAATTGATGGTTACTTTAGTCCATTTACTCTCAATTCTCGTTTCTCTCATTTAATAATTATCACTACTAGTATGCAGGCTGGTATTTTTTAAGTTCGTGGGTTCAGCTTTATTTAATTTCGTGACCCGATCCAACCCACAATAAAAAAAATTCACCCCTGTATATACTAATTTTAAGCACTGGGTAAACTTCACCTTCAGCCCCCTTCCCTATATAAAAGTGAATTTGACAGAAAAAATATAAATTACTTTTATATTTTAGACATGACTCACAGTACCACCTAAATACAAATTAATACCAAAAATCAAGACAACTAATGTAATAACATATTAAATAACATAAAAGAGTCAATTTAGAACTTGTATTTTGATTATTTTCTTTTTTTATTATGAAAAGAAAAAAGTAATCATAAGTAGTGACACTTTTTTTTTTTTTTTTGAAATGACGTTGATATGACGTGTAAATGTTCTAATACAAAACCAAAGGAAATAAAAACAAAAAGAGATTTTTTTTGTTAGTACTCAATAGATGGCGGCCAAGGCGGTTTCCAAAATTGTCACTATCAGTAACAATCCCTGTGGATGAGATTTCTTTGAGAAGTAACTGATACAAATTTATTTTTATGGGGTGAGTTGGTAATGGGGCGTGAGCGTTGTTAACTTATATTAGTTTGTAAGCAACATCACAGAGAGTGGCATCATTTTGCGGCGAAATGATGAAATACCTTGAATGATAGTATCATTTAATATAAAATTTAGTTGTACTTAACTCATATAAATGGTGCTGAGAAAGTTCTTCATAGCATGCAAATTCGTCAATCTCGTACAAGTGTCATTTTCTCAAGTTGTAAGAAGCTAAAGAGCTCAAGTTTGTTTTGTTTTGTAACGAACTGTCTATGCTTCAATAAATCAAAATATGAATTAATTTGAAATTACTCATCGTCCATTAATTATTGAATTAATTAGTGTTAAGATTTCAATAGGCCACCCGGTATCTCAAGGGGAAAAATATCATAATCTGAAGAAACAAGTAAAGCAAGGATACGCATATAATAAGCGGAGAAAGGTAATTGGAAGCAATTTTTGAAGTATACCACATATATTCTTGAAATATACATTTATTGATTTCCTTTAACTAATTTTAGCCTGGTTTGACACCAAGTTAACAAAAGAGGGTAAATTTTGGGGTAGCCTAATTTAAATAAGAGAAAAATATTTTTAGCTCCGGAAATGTTAAGATTTAATATATTATAATAATCAATATCAAAAGTTCTTCCTAACTTTTTTCTTTTAATTTTAGGAACTCACTTTTTCCTCTGATATTTTTAAAGCATATATTGTCCCAAAAAATATACAGTAGATGATATAAATTTCATTCATTTTATAGAGTTAAATAGCCATAACACGGGCTATATTTCATTATTTTAACACTTTTATATAATATTTGAAACTGAAGATTTATGAGTCGAAAAATAAAATACACCCATTTGACCCCAACTACCTTATATGCTAAATATTGCCTGAGAGGCTTTAAACTTTGCCAAATCGGGTTTTTAATTGTTTCCAGAAAAAAAAAATTACTTGAGCAGGGGGCGGGGGGAGGGATTTTAAGCCGAAAACTTACTGTTTCATAAACATATAGATACATATTAAAGAACGTCCATAGAGTTGTAACTCCAAGGGCTTATCCTTACTGAGATAAAATATAGAGATCAATTGTCAAGAACATACACTATTTGCTTTATCCATTAGATAAAGCAAATAAAACATTGTTAAATACATAATATAAAGAAGTTTTTTAGGTGTGTTCCGAATTGTGTTTGTTTTGAACGTTCACTATACATACATAAATCTATGTTTGTTTATTGTTTCAATTCTTTATTATTTAGCCAGATGAAATGACTTGTTATATTTTATATTTCTTGTTTCAACTATGTATTAAACATAAATGACATATGAAGATCTTTGAGCAATTTGTACAAAGGTCACCCTTTCCATTTTGTCCCCCAGAAAAGTCTTTATAACTTTGGGAGTTAATCAAAATATTGGAAGATTGATTAGCTCCTTATCAACAACGTATCAAAAATGTGACCCGTCGATACAAAAGCAAGCTAGAATGAATTTTATCATAACTGAGGTTGATGTATTCTTTTACAAATTATCGTCAATTTCTAACATCAAATTATTGTTATTTACCCGTTGGAAGCACCGCAAATTGCACTTTAATTATTCAAAATGAATAATTACAAGAAACTAATGAAAAACTGATGGATGTTATTTGAAAGACCAAGTTGAGTCCTATCTAAGTCTCTTTCATAAAAGAAAATACTTAAACTATAGCTAAAATTCTCAAATATCTTGACTTATCCGACTAATTTGAGTACAACGCCTTTAATTGACTCAAATCAGTCTATGAAATATTGGGTTGTTTGTCGGAATGAAGTAAAAAATAAATCAAGATTTTCTCCTTTTTTGGATTTTTGTTCAAATTTGCTTTTATCTTGACCCAACTTATATGTAACATCGTATTAACCCATTACTCCCCAACCCTCCTAAAAATTATTTCAGCCTTAAATTCTTGATTTTTTTTTTTTTTTGCTGCAAATAATTTCATCAGGTGAAAAACGTTTCATAGAAGTAATTTAACAAGGAAAAATTACTAATTACCTACTTAGGATGGTTTTTAATGCAAAATTATACGGAAATCTACTCACACTTACCAACAGGGTTGTTTTAAATGTTAAAAAAACTGGAATTTGACGCATTATGGTTCAATATGAGATGTAAAAGTGTTTTTTTTTAATATTTTGCGTAGAGGGTATCGTCCAAAACAAAGATTGAGACAACAAATGTTTAACTCAACAAGAATTGGCGTCTTGATAAAAAAAAATGTACGTAGATAAATTGATTTTGGGTGAATCCCCATCTCCCATTTTGTGCTGAAAGGTTTCCCTAAAAAGTAAACTGTTATAAGTCATTTAAAAGAATTTTTTTTAATATGTATATTGTCATTTAATGAATATTTTATTTCATTTAAAAAAATGCCAATGGACTTTCCAAGGTTTCAAAGACCAATAAAGGCTCGCTCATCGACCGTCTGATAAAGAAAGTAGAATTTAAATCATTCAATAGTAAAAAGGAAGAACCAAAAAAAAAAAAAAAAAAACACATTCCCCTATCCAGTTCTAAATTTTTTTGTTAGTCTTCTCGATTTCAATGTTGTTAAAATATAGTAATTTTATGATTATAGACCTAAACTTTGTCAGAAGCCTCTTATACAAATTTTATAACTCTTTCTATGGACTGAGAATGACAAAACAAGTTTTAAGTTGCAAAGGCCTTTCTTTTGCTTTCATAGGATCTTTATGGGACTAGAATTGTTATATAGGAGGAATACATAAGATGATGGTTGACATCATTTTTTTTTCCATTTTCATCAAAAGATTTTACCACTTTTGTCTTGTCAATCCTTGAATCGAAACCCATTCATCTTAATTGATGCAATTTTCTTTTTGAGAGTCTCTAACTATAACTCTGTCAGCCAGGGGAGGCGGGGCGGGGTCCACCCAAAATCTATTTATTGTGTTCATTTCTATCAACTATACGCAACTTTTGTGAGGATTAAACCTTTGCTATCTTAATTTTCGTTGAGGACGATACCCTCAAATGTGTCATGTGTGCAAGACAAATCATTCAAGGGTTCAAATTGAAAATATTTTAACATGACATTATTTGTCTTAAATTAGATTTTCCAAGACTTTTAATTCTCTCATGAGTTCTTTGTATACGTTCTTTAAGAAAAACATGTGTATATAGTGGATTTATTCTATATATTGACTTTTTAATCTTAATTGTCAATTAACCACTATTTATCTTTATATATAATTCCTTATCTTTCTAATTGTATTAATATTTAAAAAAAGTTATGTAGATTTTGTACTGAAGGAACAGATGATGAATGCCTAATTTACATATTATACATCAATAATAAGTTCTCTTTGGAACTGGGCCCAGTTTCTTTTGACAATTGACAAACAGTTTTGGTATCACTCTTGAAGTATATCAAAATAATAGCCTTCTTCCTTCCTTATAGTACTTGTTGCAACTCGAGTGAGTTTCAGAGTATCATTGTATATTTTATAATAATAGAAGATACGCAGCTCCTGATGAAGTATACTTTACGTATATGATAATTTGTTTTTTAGTTATTTTGATATAATTTCCAAACTTGGACTATCGTTAAATTTAGGAGCCATTTTTAAATGGCCCAGTACCATTCTAATTGTTTTTATTGATAATCTATAGTTTGCCGCATCACTATCCAACAAGTTTATTCATCCCATATAACTTGAATAGTTGATTATGGAATTTGGCAAGGGAATACTTGATTTCCTCTTTTGGCCTTGAGTATGTCTTCTCACAGATCACCCTCGGTTAGGACCTCGAAAGTTTGTGTCAACAAATACACCCGTAAAGTTCTTCCAAGCTGTTACAACTATATCTTGGTCTACATATATAGAGGCTTGTTATATCTCGTTTGTTTTATCTGGTTATATAAAATCCTTCAAATCTGTTCTTTCTCATAGTCTCAATGATACCAATTTCCTAATTTGCCAGCTTTTCCATTAGGTCCCAAGAAGTAAATACACTATCACAAACAATTTTATGATCTGGTGACAACTTTCTTTGATCCACAATCTTGGAAAAACTATATTCCGGCATTGTACAAGGTCAAAGTTCTTAACCTTTGTGTTCTTCCATGCATATGGAATACAATGAAGAAGTATTCCTGTGGGGACATATGCAAACCACACATTGAAACCGAACCTATCAAGCTTGCCCCTTATAAGTTGTGCACATAAATGAGGGCCAAAATACTTGATCAATTATTCTTAGATCTTCCTTTCGAATTCGAATACAGCACACTGGAGGCTTAAAGTTTCAGCTATCAAATTATTTTGAATAGTTACTTATCATACACGTTTTAAAAATAATAAAACTCCAATGGAAAAATTATAAAGAGTTATCTCCTATATAGATTGATTAATAGTTCCACCAAACCTCTTATTCAGAAATATATCCCTCCCTCACTACTGTTTATGTTGTTCAATCTTTTTTTTTTATTTACAACAAAATCCTTTATTCAATTAGGTGTATATAGAGGACAATTTATAAAAAAAAATACTATAAAATTTGTAAGTTTACGGACAAAAATATTTGCATAGAGATCATCGATGATTAGGGTTGTGGGAATCGTGTTTTGCGCAAGCGCACCCGCAAATACAACTTCAACCATCTGGTTCCTCTGTTTTCTTTCGGACATAAACAAAACTTTATTCATAATCATACTTGATGGTCGATGGGTTCTTTGGAACATACTTATCAAATATCTCAATTATGATTTTTTAACATTACAACTTATCTGAAAATTTACTACATATAGAAGCTTCCCTTCACCAAAATATAGCTTTACATAGTACTATTTAATCAAAATAATATTATCAAGAAAATGTCTTAATGTTAGTTACAATTTATTGTATGATACAAATAGTATTAAATATTGATTGTCATAATATAAAACTTTGGCTACGAATATCAATATACAAGGTGGATACAAGTATATATACTTCTATTTGAAAGAACATTCAAGGATGACGTCTAACAAATTGACCGGAGTCCAGAAGTATAGAGAAGCACAATTAAGATTATTTGATGATGCAAATAAAATATGTGAAGTATATATTAATGGAGAATAGTAGAAACGGAAAAGAGTAATCAAAATAGTTTAAATGATTTAATATCAAAGAGTGTTAACGCAAATACAGTCATGTGGATTGAATATATATCGAAGAAGTCAAAGCTGTAGGAGATCGTGAAACATGAGGTAAGAAAGATTGTCTAGACATTGTGGTTTCCAATTTCCTCATAAGAATGGGTCAGTTTGCTTGTAAAATGCATCGAATGCACAAGATGTGATAAGAGAGGCCACTATACAAGAGTATGCTGGTGTCTAAAAGAAAACTCTTCTTCGATCAAATGTATTCAAACATTTTTACTGAATAAATTACCTATCGATGCATTGAATGTTTATGGAAATTACTTCAAAAGTATAATAGCTAATTATGAGAGTGATGCAATTATATCTGTCGCTGGATCAAGAGTTCAAAGTAAATATCAATTCCAACCCAATTAAAAGAGTATCGTTTAAAATATATCTTTAACTTAAATTATTTATTTTTTTACACATGAAGGAAAAGAGATTGTGGTATATTGTTAATATATAACTTCCCCATAAATAACTTTATAAATGTATGTTATATTCTGTAAATTTATGGAAGACAAAATATATCATTAGTTAGAGAACATCAACCCCAACTTCTTATTGACCACCAAAGGATGAATAGATAACTTTGGCACAAAATCTAAAGAATAGAAATGAGGCAATAAAGTAACAAATTATTTAAAAATATTGTTAATATTTACGCGTTGAACAATTAAATGATAACAAAACATTCATTCCATTTGGTGATCAATAATTCCCTCAATTTCTTAGTACTTAGTTTGTACCTCCTTTTCGTATTGATGATATTCATCATACTAAAGACTCTCTCAGCATCACAATTGGAGTCTTTTTGTATACAAGGTTTTCACTTGTTGAGAGTTGCTTTAGTTTTGTGTAGCCAGGATTCTTTTGAAGCACTTCTTTTAACTTGGTTTGAATGGTTTTCCTTCAAATCTTGAGTCAGATTTTCTACTATGGTTAGGCTGGTAAGAAGAGGCAATCTTTCCTCAAGCGCAGTTATTGCCAAAAGGTATTTGACGAAAATTTTCCTGTATAAATACGACTTCTTCTCTTAAGGAATCATTATTAATTACTTCTTGTGCTCTTCTGGTAGCTGCCAAATTTTCATCAATGCTGTTTTAATATTCTATGAAGACGTCAAAGGAATGGTAGTAATACTCCACTGCTTTTAACCAAGTTCCCTATCTTGTTATAATTGATGATGGAGGGAGAGGAATTTCGTACGAAGCAGTAAAATACTCTCTTTCTTCTTCCAGAATTCAAAAACATCTTCTTCACATTGAAAATAAGTTTGTTCGTTAGAGGAAACTTTTGTTGAACCATATCTGCAACTCTATGTAATCCATGAGCAATACATGTAATGTGAATCAATTCCGGGATTTTTTCCCGAAGATCTTATCCTGCTTTGAGACAATACGAGGCGGCATCATTTCTCCTAATAACTTATAAACTGAGCTTATGACGATGTTCTTTACATTGTTTGCATTTGCCATCTCAATATTTATCAAGTCAATAAGGTAAGGCCTCCCAGAGAAATGTCTGTCCAAAGGGCCAATCAAAATTGCAGTCATTGACCTCCCTTGATGATCTCTTGTCTCATCTAGTGCAACGAAAATATCTTTTCTTCCACCTCTTCTTTTATTCTTTTCAAAACTCCTTGACATACTTCCCCAATCAAGTTGTTAACGACCTATCGACCTGGAGAAGTTTTTCCAGTATATTTTTCAATAAACTTGGAGAAATTGGGATGATCCAGAACATTTAAAGAGATGTTACACGACACAAATAAATGTACTACGTCCAAAATGAATGATGAACCGTTTAATTCTCGTTCGTCTCCTTGAATCTTGTATTTATTGAAGACTTTTAAGTTGTTGATGTGATGGGAGGTTTGGAGTGGAGGATTACTTGCCGTAAAGAAAGAGATGGGCACGAGAAACTGCAAAAACGGTAAGATATACTTTTATTTTCCAAATCATAATTCCACACATCAGTACCTCCGTTGTTAGAAACCCATGAAAAAGGCACGTTTTCTTCGGCATGATGATGATGTACGTGAGAAACCAGTGAGGGGAAGTTGCTTGGCTGATGATTAGTACAATACTGAGGAAAAGTTGTTTAGAAGATGCAAGCTTACCATCGTGTTTTATTCCTTTTTTATATAATCTCTTTCAACCAATCCAATTCGTTCTTTTTTAACGATTCCAACAACTCTATCGATGATAAAATAGAAACAAATAAAAAACACAAATACCAAATTAATGCACACAAACGAAGCAAACTTGATAATATAAAAACAATAAAAAATACCCCAGGGAAAAAAAGAAAAAGAGACACATAGAAACAGAAAAAAAAAAAAATGATATCACAGTGTAATTATTGAAGTTCATAAAAATAAGATTCCCTGTTGTTTATATAATTCAAATTCACTATTTTCGAAGAAGGGTAAACCTTTTTATATCGTGACAATGAGATCAAAGCTTGGAGTAGAATAATTACTTTAGAAGCCACAGGAAATGTTTCGTTGTTTCCTTAAAAACCGTATAAGAGTTTATGTAAAGAGGGACTCCTTCGAATCATTTCCCCGATCCCATTCCCGACGGCTTCCATGGTTTTATTCAATAGCTTGCAGTCTCCAAAAACGTGTTGAACTTTTATTTTATTTTGTTGCATTCTGAACAAATAGAACGTGGGTCTGTTAAGTATTTCCCAGAAAAGAAACCCCTGGATACTTTTTTATATTTTAGATTCACCTGCGTTGGACTAAAAATAGTATCCCAGACGGACTTTATGTAGTAAAGAACCCTGTCTTGCTCTTCTGATACTTCCACAAACTTATCCTTAAAATTTTATTTTGCTTCATTCTCAAATTGGATATTTTATATAGATCACCTTGGTTCACTCTTGGTTTAAAGGGGTATTGTAGAAGGGAATTTTTCAGCATTTTCACTAGTGGATGAGTTTCTTGAGTTTCAAGTTCGTCATCCACTGTATTTAATCCAGTCTACGTCCCATCCTTTCTGGGATTTTAATTTTGACGAACTCACTCTCAAAAAGTGAGGCTTACTACAAGGCAATATATTTTTCTGGTTTCTTCAGGTATACTTTGTATTTATCTGCATGGCGAATATGCAAAATATTTTCCTTCTCCATTTCCATTGGTAACGCGCATAATCGTTCTCCACGGAAATGCGAAGGATGATGCCCTCTTTTGCCCTGAAAGAAGTATAAGACACCATTGTGTCCAGATGTCGTTCATGCCAAGATCTCCTGATTGATGCAAATAATGGTTTTGATCCTACGATTTTTGGTAGACGAATAAGCTCCACCCTCTTCTGCATCCACATTTGCTTATGTGCTTCATTGCAGAATATGATTTACACTTCAAACAGCGATCATATTCCAATACCTAATCTGTTCCAGTGTTGTAAAACTATTTTTACTTATTTCATTTATCGATTTACTAATACTCTTGGCAATTCTTTTTGTACTCTCTTGGGTTAGCGTAGTCGATAGAAATTGAGTTCCCAAGCACGATTATTTTCCCATCTTTATTGAAGGCTTCGAAGGTATTTTCGACAGGTTAGTTAGCATTTGTGATTTGCATCCATTTATTTTCAGACCAGTTCTCTCCCCAAAGTCATCCAGAATTTGGTGAAGTTTTCCTGCATCAGTGGGAGGTTTTTTCGAATGAGGATGAAATTGCAATCATCCACAAATAAATATTGGTCACATTTTCCCCTCCAATTTCCATTCCTCCAAGACGCGTATGTATTGGACTCTGGAGACATTCAACAGAACTAAAAAAAACAAGACTGGACTTAGTAGATCTCCTTGTCTTACTAAAAACTCTAACGTTATTTTATGCGCATATGTTTTCGATTTTAATAATTGAATCAGCACATTTATATAGATTGTTTACAGCGGAGCAAAAAACAGCTGGAGAGTACCACATAGGAAGTTCTTCAATGATGAAGTTGTGCTCGATCGAATCGAATGTTCCTTCTCAAAATCTAGACATATCAACAAAATATGTTCTTAATTCCATATCGCCTGTCCAACTATAGATTGCAAGGACTTTGTCACATCCACCATTTGAGTTCCTGATTGGAAACCAAACTGAGTCTTAGGAAGAACTTTTCCTAAAATTGGTTTTATTTATAGCTTTTTTTTTACTTCTATTTACAAATAAAATGATATAATTATTGTTACATTGCATTCATAATATTTTATTGCAAATATTTTTTTTGCAAAATATATAAATAAAAACAAACAAATGTTAAGTAATAATCCTTATTCTATAAAACATTAATAAATTATTTCACAAATTGTAAATCTTTTATACTGTTTTATGATATTAAAAAGAAATAGCTCAGTTAGTGGTGGAACGATACAGTATCGAACTGTGATTTAGTACAGTTCCACTGTTTCCACTGTATGCTACTATTCATAATTATAGATATTTATCTATTGATAGAATGGTGTAACCGAACGAACAAACAAAAGAGCAAACTGTCTTTTTTTGTCACTTTTCTATTTTTCTGGTTTTATTTCTTACAAATACTCCGCCCGTTGATTATTTGAATTTGAATTAGCTCTTGTTAAGCTGTAATTAATGTTCATGATTATTATTTTAAAAATAAAAAAGAAATTGACAATAAACATCATATTTTCTTTTTCTATTTTGAAGAAAGGTTACAAGATACAATATGCTTCAGGTTGATTGCCATTTTAAAATTAGTTTTTAGTGAATTCATATTAAAAACAAAAATGAAAGCAAGTAGTTTTTTAAGACTACCTATTAGAAAAAATTGTAGGCATGTATTGTAGCGAGAACCATCCATCCATCTTAAACCAGTGTTCGTAACGTACGATCCCAGCAATAAATTTAATAGTAGATATATCATCTCATGCTGTAAAAAATTGGAACAGTAATCGATTGAATATTTGGAGGTTGAGGTTTTGAAGCGTATCGACAAAAAGCTTGTCCATACTCTTTTTATTTATATTGGGTGTAAACTTGAAACTTACAAACTGGGAAAGAATAAGAAAATCAACTGTCATACTTTAATTATACATTTAACAAAAATCTTTGGGATTTTTTTTTGTGATACATAGCCAATTTCAAATTAATTCATTCGATTTTCCCGCCATTAGCCTAATAGATAGCGAAAAGGGTTACAAATGAGTGGGGAAAAAATCTACACAGATAACATGGCCCAATTCTGGTACAAAGAGATATGACCCCCTTCCTCACCAGATTTGAACCCACTGAACTTTTCTATATAGGGCAATTTGGTGAGGAAAAATAACAGGACCTCAAGCCAAATGTGGAGTCACTGAAGTCCTCCATAGTGGCTGCATGGGACAACCTGTCAGAGGTGTTTTATCATCAACTCCTGCATGACCTTCAGGCAACGTATAAAGGCTGTGATTGATATTGTAGTAGCCATATTGAGTGAAAAAAGTTTTACAATAACCTTGCCTACATGTTTTGTTGATATTATTTTTTTTACCTGTTATCCTATATAATCAGAATAATTTGTATGTCTATGTTCTGTGTGATGTACTCTTAGTAACAGAAAAAGGAAGAAACATAATTAAATGCGATTAAAAAAGGGAGTTAGGAAGAGGATGGGCGAGTTAATTTTAGTATGTATCTTCAATCTTCATTATGGTTGAAGAAGGAACATGGCAAGATAGCAATGGTAATGACAATAAATAAATCAAATTTGATTATATTTATATCAAATGGACAGAAGCAACAAAAAATGTTGTATACCAGGAGATTTTACAATATAAATTTACATATTATATAATTATAGTTTATAGTAAATCGTTTTAGTTTAAAATTTTAACATATATAAGCTATTTTTCTTTGGCTATTTTTTAGATAGCGTGTTCGTGCTAGTAGAAAATAAAAAATTATTGATGTATTTATAAATGCATCTCTCGAGTCCACGTTTTGCTGCCCTACCCTGTACATAAGTTAGAATATCGTGCATTAGAGCAAATGTGTTACAAGTCACTTTTTTTTTAAATGATTGATTTTTTGCTCACATAAATATACTATATTTATGATCAATATCTGGCAAATACTTGAAATAGGAAATATTCCATACCCACTGTTATTTAAAATTTACATAATACATATGAACATCGTCATAAATATGTGTCTTGCTTTTGAATACATTTGCATTTTTCACTTAAGAACCCTTGTAATAAAACAGATTATTTACTCACAACGGACCTTAATGGACATTTTACTTTTAGAAACACAAATATCTATTTTGTTTCTTATTTTAGGGTTCTTTAATTTAGTTGCAGAAATTAAGTATGAGTAAACATTATGGAGTATTACAATTACTCCATTTGACCTAGGAGTTGTCTTTGAAGTCCATATATATAATGTATAGCGATAAGAATATTGTTTTAATTGCGGTGATTGTAAAAATAACATCTAAGAAAATTCTAAAAAAATTTAGTAACATTTAAAAACGACATATTTGCTCAAAGAAATCACTAAAGTTTAGCCTTCCCTACTTGTTGATAGGTTAAAATTTCGAAAATAAAGACTAAATAATTAATTAATAAATGCTTTCATATCTTGCTTTAAACAACATATTCTTTTGTTTTAAATTTACCAATAACACAATTTTGTCCATATTCACGTCCCCATTAATGAATATACAGCTTCTCCCCAAAGAGCGACTGTGAATCGTTGCCCACTGAGCCACGTCCCTCCTTAACAACTATCCAGTTGGAGTCAAATCTATAACTCCATTTTGAATCAGATAATTTATGAAAAAGACAAATAAACTTTTAATGGTTCATGAGCAGATAAATTTCTTCTTCATATCTCATAATTCATAATCCTCCAACATCAATGTTATTTCTAAATTTCAAAATCTCAGAAATATTATTTATTATCATCAGCCAGATAAAAATTATAGTATTAATTCAACTTAAATATATATAATTTATCTATGTGTTAGGGACAACAATTACTTACAATGTTGAATTAATACTTTTTGAATATGAACAAAAGCCTTTTTTAAACTAACTTTTTGTAACCAAAGTAATGAAATAATGCTGTCCTCCATTTAAAATTCCATTCTGACTATCATTACAATAAGAAATAGCTTTTTTTTCCTCCTCCTGAAACCCATATTTTTTGTTTTTGTTTGAGCTTTAGAACCTGTAAATGACCATTACATCTGCAATTGAAACATTTGAATCACTCATGTTGTTAACATACTTATATAATAGGTCTAGTAGTATTTTTCCGATAGATAGCTTTAGTAATCTGGATCTCCCGTTGTATAAGTCCTATTCGGTTAAACTAAACTACATTAGAAAGATAAAACTTTGTACTAAAACTACTTCTACACAACTTGATTTATTTTTTTCTCAATTTTGTTAAATAGAGCATCAAATATGGACATAAGCAAAGAGAAAATCTGCTATATTTTACAATTTTTCTTTGATAAAGGCGAAAACACTAGCCAGGTGGCTAAAAATTTGAATGATGTTTATGGTCCGTATACTGTAACAGCCAATCATGTGCAATTTTGGTTTTGTCAATTCAGTTCTGTGAGTTTTAATGTCAAAGATGGACCACGAGAATATCGATAAAATTACAGAAATAGTCGAAGCTGCTGTCATGTAAGCACTGTTTCAATTTCCCAAGAACTAAACTGTGCACAAAAAAAAAAAACGTTTGGAACCAATTAAATAAGGCTGGATTCAAAAAGAAGCTCGATGTATGGGTGCTCCATGTATGGTTGACAAAATCCATCAATTTCTGAAGCGTAGGGTTACTGGTGTTGAAAAGTGGGTCTCTTATGAGATCATCCAGCGAAAACAGTCGTCGTCCCTTCAAAGATTTTTCTGTGTTTGGTGGTGTTACGTATTTAGTATAATTGTAGATGTACCATATATATTCTTATTTAAGATGTAGAGGTTGAGTAGAATCTCATACGATAAATATTCCGACATCTATATTGTCGATATAAATGTATTAGTGAGTATATTAAATAAATACGTACAGTTCAAATATAACAGGTAGGATTGGTAGGAAATCTTCTTTTATGAGCTATTCCCTTATGACCAGACTCTTAATTCGGAGTTGAACTGTCAACAATTGGACCAGGTTGAAGAAACCCATCGACAAAAGAGGACGTCTTTGGCCAATATGAAAGGAATCGTGTTCCCTCAGGACAACGCCAGGTCACCCACATCGACTTTGACTCGCCGGAAGCTCCGGGAGCTTGGTTGGAGGGTTCTTATGCATCCACTTTATAATACAGACCTGACACTAAGTGATTACTACCTATTCCTCTCTATGACAAATCATTTTTTGGGTGAAAAATTCGCCTCAAAGGCCAACAATACCTTCTATAACTAAATTAATGTGAATTTATGAAAAAGAGAAAATAAACTATTAAGTAAGGTTCTTAGTTTTGTAGGGGGTATAACCATTTTTAATTCATTGTAACGAAGATAAATTGTAAATGATTCATTTTTCAAATGCTGCAATGTTTGCTTCAATTTCTTATTCACTTTAATTTTTGTTTAAATAGTTCTTTCACGTTGAAATATGGCTCTGAATAATAGTTATTCCATAACCTTTCCTTTGTAAACTTGGATTTTTTTTTTTTTCAACTTAAGATCTACACGATGCTAGTAATGTAATATGAGCTGATATTTCATTACTTTACACTCACCTTCAACAAAATTAATAAGTCCTTTTTAAGTACCTAAATTTGTTTAAATACTTAATATTGTATGGAAGTTTTCATCAAAAATAAAATTATAATTTTTAAAGTATCATAATCACAAATTTAATTTTATTATTAGGATTAATTTAAAAAAATATTTTTTTACAAGTATTTTCATTGATATATACAGTGTAAAATTGATGAACTATTGTGAGTAACATTTTACCCCGGTTCACTAACTATGTAAAAAGAGAATGTTGACCAATGGAGGGTTAAAAACTTGAGTTTTTATAATAGGATCTAATAACCAAAACTAAGCCGGTTGAACGTTTTATTTTCATTTTCGCGTTTTACCGCTAAGATTATAATTTTACATGCAAGTTTTATCCTGCCGGGGCTCCAAGACCTAAATTTTATTGCATAGTGTTATGAAAAAGTTTAATGTGTGTCAGGTGCAGAGTTTTTTTTTTTTTTTACACTAACTTTTATATTTATTCATTCTAAACAATACATTTATAAATCAACAGAAACATTTATAAAACAACAGAAACATTTTTATCATGTTCTGGTTAAAAAAAAAACATATAAAACACAGAAGATACGAAACTTGAATATTTAATTAAAATAAGGTCAACGACCCAAGGATGAAAATAAAAACCGGCAAATCCAGAGATCTGATAAGTAAATTATATCATGAAGAGAGGATCTTTAGCTAGTTTTGACACATAACTATTGTTAGTAAACATTCCATAAATATTGTACTTTAGTATTTCTTATCCATGTAAAGGGAGTTGATATTTATAATTGCCTGAGAGACGTTATCATGGAGCCAGGAAGGGAGCTCTTGGTTCTTCTGCTTCACTGTGTATATTATACCTTACACTTTGGAGATGAGCCACTTAATCTTCCACCTATCCTTATATCGTGAGGACACTAAATAAAGCAATAATTAGGCACTACATTTAAATGCATTATATGATTTTCCCCCGCTTAAACTAACTAGATATATACATAGCAAAGTCTAAAAAATCAAATCATTATTGTTATTGTGAGGAAATGTCGTTCATACATGACAAACTAATTATAATCAATTCAATTTTAGAAAAAGTATAAAGTAAAAAAAAAAAAAAAAAAAAAAAAAACTACTAATTATGGTCTCAAGGTAATTTTGGAAACTACTACCAAGATAAGTCTATTAGAAAAGTTTAGTTAATCGTCGTCATGGAGTTGGAATTAATCAATAGTTACAAAATCCAAGATAAGGTTAGGATGTGTCCGTCAGATATCTTGGTGCAAGGGGATGGCGGCAACAAATCTCAATATGGATGATGCCGAAACAGCCATCCTCATAATTATAGTACCAAAAATTGTTTAATTTCGGAGTAAAAGCTGTAAATGCCATGAAAAACAAAAGTTTCTGAAACTCAAGACAAGCCTTCAGCAATTTACGCTGAGTGCGTCCAAACTTTGGATAATTCTACTAAAGCGCAGCTTAAAGACCAAGATTCTATAAAAATAACTTTTCAAAATTAAAGAGCCCAACCTTTTCTACCCGTTACCATCTTCCCTTCTGGAACTACGAGTGAAAGGTCATCAAAAAGGATCCATTCTTATTCTATGATAATGTTCCATTTTCAGCAGCCCGACTCCTTGTTTTGGCATGTATTCTGCCCTTGAGTATATGCGTAAGGCAAAGACCTGGATGATAGTTAGAAATTTTGAAATGACACACCTAGGCTTTTTATAAGTTTATGTTATACGAGTTCCTCTTGGAGATACATCAGTTGTCACAGTATTTGCCCTACTTCAAAATAAGACTCAAAACATTTACCACGAGCTTTTTAATGCAGTTTTAAGTCATCGTGAAGATCTTAACTGCATGCATGATCTGCCACTGGCATCATGAATTTCGAGCAAGCAGCGATCCAAGACATCAGGTAATCTCTTGGTACCGAAGTACAAACACAATTTTTACAATCCGACCCAGAGTACTTGGAGGAAAGTTCAAGAACTGGGTCTCAAAAATACTTATAAGGAAAACCAAGAATTTCAGCAGTTTTTGTGGGGAGATAGATTCTTTGGCCCAACTTCTAATTGAACATATTTCCAATGGATGGATTGTCTTCGTGAACGATGTTCCCCTAATGCCTAATTTCGTATTTTAATACTACATAGTGAGTGGTATAAATCGATTTGTTTGTTACCACACTCCAAATGTCGAAGGTGTATTGCAGCATATTCCTCTGCACTTTCCTACTGTACTCTGGAATCTTCATCGTGCCACTATCACTGACTGCCCTATGACTAAGGGTGATAATTTTGGTAAGAATACAAAAGCGTGCGAGGAGAAGAGAAGAAATACTTATGGCATCATTCATTAAATAATATACATCTTTTTCTATCAAGAACGTTATCATTCCCGCCTTTATTAATCAATATTAATATAATATTAGATGCTGATAGTCGATAGATAACTGAATAAAATGCCTAAAATAACGTCGCCTTCTGTCTGGATTTCTGAAAATGGAGGCCCAGGAATTTGGAAAATACTTACCGGATGAGAAACAGATGGCTTGTCGGATTTATCGATATAAATGTGCCTTTAGACCCCTGTCTAGAATTACACGCCACTCATTATCCTCATCTCATAACAAGAGTATGGATATTCATCTATAAAATCAAGTTAACGATGAATACATGAAGTCAGACTTTAACTTTGATCTCACAAAGATGCTTATTGCATGTAATATAACCTTATCCATTTCTAATCATCCTACGTTCAAAAAATTTATGGAGAAATACACGGGTAAATTCTTCCCTTCCCGAGGAACCATAATTAATTAATGGAGGATGTTGTTAATGATGTCATTTATAGAAATACCTCCATTGTAAATTGTGAAGTTAAGATAATTTTCAGCCTGTTTAGAGTCATCCACACCAAATTACGAAATGGAACTCTTAATTTTTTTTTAAATCTAATCATAAAATATGATTCTATTTTAGCTAAAATTATCAAGAGTTATGATACACAACTCATTAAATGGCAAAAACAAGTGCTTAAATGGTCACAACAACGGGAGTAGTAGGTTTGGATGGTTCGCAACTAGTTTTTTTGACATTAGTTTCTTCACTTAAAAACTTGGGTATGATCATTAGGTTTTCCAATATTACATAGTCAATAAATATTACTTTTTTATCACTTAAGGATTAGCTATGGTTGATAAGCCCAAAGAAATGGTGTTGAAAAAACTCATAAAAGGCAAAAACAACTACTTAAATGATCACAACAACGAGGGTAGTTACATTGGATGTAGCATTATAATTAGCAATTGTGCGTATCCTTAATGATAATAGTATACAAGCATAAATAAGGGGGGGGATCTTTTTTGATGCCCTTAATAAAGAGTAATATCGCCGGACATTACTACATAATTAGCTTTTCCACTAAATCTTTACGATGGATTTAATTCCAACATTTTTTTATTAGTATATTTATTGTCTAATATTATGATTTTGACATTTACTTTATTATTAATAAATATTTAGATCTCATCCGTTGAGATATATCTATCATGTGCACAATTGTATATAGAAACTTCCACATTAGGAAAAAAGGGTGATAATCTTTTTTATTAAACTCCACGTCTGGTTGTTGTTTAGCAACTTAAAGTTATGACATATTTAAGTGAATTCATATCAGAACAAGAAAATATTATTTGGATCAATCTATTATTTCAATATTCTGAATTTATAATTTATTGTTATTAGTTATATGATTATAATTGTTTAATTTTGTATATTTAAGATAAATGTATTAAGGTTTATTTTTTAGCATGTAGATTATATTTAATTTAAGCCTTCTTTTTAAACTTGGAACTTCAAATATATTTCGAAATACTCTACTTTGTCGTTTCATTAGTTAATATTCTGAACATATGGTTCATAACGAATTACAATTTCATGGAGTTTGACGTTTTCAAATCTACTGTAACGCATAAAAACGTCTAAGTCAATTATACGTTGTATATCTTCATTAAACATTTTGCTAATAAATACTTTCGTTATACCCTCAAAAATCATAATAAAGCAGGCATCTGATAATCACATCAGTATTTTAAACAATGATACCATAAGTCTTTCTCTACCCCCTCCCCCCACTTCTCCTTGCACGCGTTTTTCTCTACAGAATTATCAACTTTGCCGATGACTAACAACCAGTGTAAGGGATGGAACTACCTTTCTTTCATCTCGTTGGACTCCATCACCAATCAATTTGGAAGTGCATCGACAGGAATCGACAGTTTCCACCACCTCTGTTCAAGAAACGATTGGTCAAATTCCTAAAAAAAACGCAAAAGGATATACATTGAGCAGCACCAAGGGTTTAAGAAATTATGCAAAAGTGATGTAGCTGGTCATAAAACTATATACCAGTTCCTGAGAGGTGCTGGTCACAATATCCGATTTGAAGTCTGAAACAACGGAAGAATTTGTTAAACTTTTTACCAATAAGAGTACAAATAGTAAAGTTAATGTTCAAGTGTTTTTTATTTATTAACAAAGTGGTTCATTAATCCTGTACCTTGTTTTGAACTCGAGATGTTTTCTTTTTTAGGGGTGAAAAATGATGAGAAACAACACTATTTTCTTTCGACTTTTATAAGATATTCGTCATTCATAGTGATAAGGAATACCATAGAAAATTATTCCATATATGTATATATTTTTTTAACTATTCAAAAAATGTGCATTTTTTCAAGATTTTTGTTAGATTTTTTTATTTCTTGAGTGATCCTATATTTTATAGGGTTGTACAAGCAAACACACACACAAAGTTATCTTATTATATACGATTTTAATATCTTATAATGACCCTGTAATAAAAATCCAATACTTGAAATATTTAAATTCCAAGCTCTCCGTGAATGGATCCCTTCGTAGTTTTAATTCTTTAATCTATTCAATAGTTATATATGGATTGATAAGATTCTCCACCAAGGAAGGAGTCGACTCTACTCTTTTAAGGATTTGCTTGGTCTTCTTCGGATAAAGTTGAAATCTCTCATCATTCTCGTAGATATTGGAATTCGAGCATCTCTTGTTAAGGATAAAGTATCTTGGATCTCTTCTTTTTTCATAATTCTTAGAAAACATCGAAGCATTTCTGTCTTTAATTAATGAAGATCGATCCGAGCATATGAAAAGAACATCTAAGTTAAAAATGTGTCGCTACATTTATCCAATTATTTTTGTGTATTATGCTTAATATGTTTCAACATTAAAATAATAACTAATATATCATATTCATGCTGTCATAAGTCTAAGTAAACATATATTGTTTATCACAAATTGATAGATGTAACCTTTATGATTATCTAAATCCTCTTTAAAGACTTTTTTGATTATTCCCCATGGATATATATTTGATCTAAATTGGTTGAAAAATACGTATTTTTTAAACATCCATGACTCGAAATAACAATCCATATCACTAATTTGATGATATATATTTTATTCATAAAATGAACTTTTTAAGGGCTTCAAAAAATTATTAGTGTAAATAAGATCCCCAGAAATGGACTAATACCCACTATGATCAAAAGAAATAAAAAAGTTTTTTATTTCTCTGTAATTGAAAGGATAAGCTAGAGTTAGATAGAGCTGGCCCCAACCATACCAAATTAGATAATTGCATGAGTGTTGAATAATTTTTTTAGAGGAATGAATTTATAGAGTTGAAATATTCATATTCTTTGATAAATATCACTAAAGACCATTACTATTTATTACAACCGCAGTAACATTTACAGATGTCATTGTATCATACTAGAAAAATACACATATAGATAAACAACCTCGAGAATTCAAGTTCCGTAGGTAACTACGTAATGCAGCCTGTTTTGTTCTCTTTAGAAAATAAAGAAGGTTTATGAAGAGACGAAGAACATCATTTTATTACAACTTCAGATTCCTCCAACTGTGCTAAGCTTTAAAATTTTCCTTGCACTCTCCAACGACTCGACTTTTAACTACCTGCCTGAATCCTCTCAGTGGTTTGTCGTGCCACAACAAACCATCTCTTTTTCTGGCACATCCTGGATCATAACGAAGTGGAAATCACTGCTCTTGACTAGTATTATGCACATGCTTGTCCGTCAATCTAAGAGTCTTGTCCAATATGAATAATCTATCCATCTTGTCTAATGATATTATAATTGACAATGGATAATTAATTGATTTGCACTTCTTCCAATGGAACTGCTTTCATGTTTTTTTTTTTTTTTTTTTAAATCTAAAATATGTAATTATATTGGTGATGGGTATCAGTTTAAAAGAATGTCATCGTTTTTTCCAATCAGATATCTTCCTTTTTTTTCTCCACCCATTTTTCCCTGACACCACCAAAAGGAGTTATAAGGCATCGATACACAGACAAAATTTTCTTTAATAACATCGGCACTCTTTATATATATATATACATAATATGACCTGCTGAGCATACTACGCACGCTCCTTACTAAACTTGTATTTCTTAAATCAAATAGACAAAAATAAGGGGTTGACATACCGAAAAACTTTGATTTACTAATAAAAAAAATATAATCTTTTTGATTATGAGAAATGAATAATAGATAAGCCGGTCAAGAGATTTTTTTTTATCATTTTTAATACGCAAACTCAGTTTTATATTTTAATTTTAATGATTATTTTATTGGCACGTTTTCTTATTTCTTATTCTCTAGTGTTTTCAAGTATACTTTAGGTTAATTCTACAGAAATAAATTGATGGATAATTAAAATACTAATAAACGTTATTATCTCAATGGAAATATACACCGTTTGATATTTTGTCTTGGAAATCAATTTTCATGCCTTATATAAAATAGGACTTTCTTCTTTCCTTTTCAAATTATTTGGATAAAAGAATTATTCATTCGAGATTCATCAATCGATATCAATAAAACAATGTTTGACTCTCTTCCCGTCTTAATTTGTGGTCTTAAGTTGAAGTATCACGAATGTCAACTTGGATTTCAAGAAAAGTACACAATGTTAAACTTTATTTATTTTACGGTGTATTTACCAAGACAAGAAGGCGAAAAAAAACTAATAGATAGTATTAAATTAAAACATACAGATTTTTTATCTTTATCTAAAAACTGAATCAATTTTTTTACCTTTTCTCTGAGACTAAGGAACTGGTTGGAGGTTTTTTTCCTTCGAGATTAACAGAAAAAAACTATTTCTTTGCATGGTAGTCACAGAAACAATCCACCAGGATTGTTCATCTTAAGAAATTATCGATGTTTAGATTTACAAAAATTGGGATTTGTTGATCATAAGTTTCTGTTATGTATATTCATTTGGTGATTATGATATATTTTTATATAAGGAGACGGATCATTTATGACGTTTTTGGACCCTAAATCACAAATAGGGTTCGCGTACCCCTTAGGGTACTTGGAGGCACTCCACGGGGTACTTGAGATTTTGAAAGAATATTTTACAACTCCACAACTGCAGGGGGTGGGCTGGAGGGGATGTAGCCCCTCCCTTGTTAAGAAATATTATTAATATTTTGAAATTTTTTACAAAAATTTTTATTTTTGAAACTTTTTTCAAAAATTTCAAATTTTGGATTTCTTTTTTCGAAAAATCCAAAAACTAAGACCCTCTCCAATATATAATCCTGCGGATGGGGCTGTCATTCATTCTGGTAATGCTTTGTAGTGGTAAAGGGATACTTGAGTTAAATAAATATTTTACAAGTGGTACATCACTAAAAAAAGGTTGATAATCCCTGTTCTAAATGTTGTACTAGTCAATAGTTGATTTTGCATCAATATTTCTATTTTCTTGGTTGTGTCATTCTGTTGGTACGAAATTGACATAACGGTCACTCACGTTAATTTTGACCTGTAGATTTTTGTAAATCTGGCAATTACTTTTTCTTACACTGATAAGATCAGCCAAAAAATTTAATAGTCATAAATATGTATCTTAAAAAATATTTTCGGTATAGCTTAAAAAAAGTAACATAAAATAAAAATGATTGAAGTTAGTGCGTCACTTTTTGCACTAACTCGACAACATTTAATATGTATTTAATTGTGATATTTTATTTTTAAGTTTTAGCTTTGTTGTTTGATATTATAAAGTATATAAGTATGCTTTTTGCTATAGAAAAAATAATGTAAATCTTTAAAATCAGATTATGACGATACTTGCATCAATTGTTCATCCTTGAGTTCATTCAAAACTAATTTATTCAATGAAACCTAATTTTTTGGATAACACCACACAAATGGACTCAAATATCAAAGAACCTGTAAAACAGTTCAATTCATTTTTTTTCTTATTATTCATGGGGCGGGTTGTCTGTGGTTCAAATTAATTTATCTAAGACAGCATATATATTTTTTTATAATACAAATTGTTGTTAACTTTAATTTACTCTAAATATAAATGGTTATATTCGTATATCCTTCTAAATAGCTATTTATAGAATGTATTCATCCATTTTCAATAGATAAATGTAGGGGTCTATTTTTATTTCTTTCTATCGATTGAATTTTGTATG
This sequence comes from Lepeophtheirus salmonis, assembly GCF_016086655.4. Taxonomy (NCBI): domain Eukaryota; kingdom Metazoa; phylum Arthropoda; class Copepoda; order Siphonostomatoida; family Caligidae; genus Lepeophtheirus; species Lepeophtheirus salmonis. The sequence goes on along the minus strand of NC_052138.2, from coordinate 19,539,832 downwards.
TATGTACATCGTACATATTTATGAGCTATTCATCAATGAATGAGTGTTGATATATTTTTTTACTTACTCCAAATGGCTTAAATTTGATTGGTAGATATATATATTAGTCTAAGGGGGATACCCAAAAAAAATCATCAATTTTTACAGATATTTTAAACATATTAGGTAATGTTTATCGGCGTAATTAACACATCACTACAATTTTATCAAAATAAAAATGGATCGTTAAAAGATAAATTTTCACAAGAAAACAGTTTTTACTAAAATTTGGTATGCTATATTATTGAAAGAGGACTAGTTTGTTAATAAAGTTTTGGATGTGTAAGTCAATCCAACACTATATTTTCAGGCCTTAAAGATGAAAAATTAGCATTTTCATAAATATTTCATTTGTGATTTATCGTAAACCAAAGCAATTATAGGCAAGTTTAATACACCATTAAAAAGCTATCAGTTAACTTAACAAAACTTATGATAAATTAAAAAAAAATATCTATTAAATAAAAAGTTTTTGACCTTAAATTTTTCCAGGTATTTGGTTTAGGATTTTGTATAACCTTTAACTATATAAAGGTGGATCCTTTATTATTTAAAAAAGAAAAAAACCTAAAGATTGGCGTAACTAACCCATCCTTTCACACCCGAAGAAATATGAGTTGTGACGTTTATTTATAAATCATAGCTTTATTTAAATAGTAAAAAAAAAGTTTAATCGAACATGCCCTTATTTTATGAAAATATACTAAATGAACAAAAAATACTACGTAAATTAAGTAATTTTTTTTTATAAATCATACTAATTCCATGAGTTTTCCACTCTGCAGTTTAAAAAAAAATTAGAAACTGATTAAAGAAAATTGATATCCGTATTTTAATACTTTTTGACAAAAAATTTAAGACACAAATGAGTAAATCACGTGGATTTAAAGGAACGTCTGCAGGATATTTTTTGGGGGTAAGGCGGAGGGAGGAGCTATTCTAGCTCAGATGTTGGGTACTTACGTCATAGATGTTCCAACATAACATGTTGTTTTTATTCAAAATTTTGCTTTATTGAGTGGAAACCACTTTTCAAACCATTGATTAGCTTAAATTGTATTTTTTCGCTTAAAGAAGAAGTGTCAAATTGAAACACTAAATTGTTTTTGATCCGTTGTTTTAGCGCTACCAAAAGTAGCGTCACACTAAGCACAATAACAAAAAAACTAAAGAACATATTGTTATTAAATTTGTACAGCTCTCTTTTGGAGGTTGGTAATAACTGAACATGATGTGAATTATAAATTACACCATCTAAATGTTAAGCCTGGGACTTTTTAGACGATGTATAAATCCATTGTTAATTTTATTACAATCTGTTTTCTCGTTAAGATTTATCATGAAATGACCCATTTACATTTGTAACCAGCACAGTATTGATGACATTCTTGAAAAAGGGACAAAAAACTATACAAATCACATTTTGAGGTCTATGAATGTGTCTAATATTTAATGGAAGATACTTCAAAAAAATGTTAATATTTATTTCATTGGCTGTACGCAACTTACATATAAAAAATATGTTCTTCTTATTTACTATATAAAAAATTATGTGTGGCAGATTTTAAATTTTGTCTCTATTAAATCTCTTCATATATGTTCCAAATTTTAAGTTTCACATGCGATGAGTATTGATAGTCCACAATAAGAGAAAAGTGGTACAAAATTTTCTAGAAAATAAGTGAAATCAAAAATTTTCTCTTCTAAAATAATAAAATATGAAATTTTCTATTAAAGACTCTGTTAATTCTATGAAGTAATTATGTACTCCAAAGCAAAGGAGTCGCTAGTTACTTTTTATTTTTTCGTCGATGGGGTGGACGGGGAAAGGCTCAAGTTCCCCAAATGATAAAAGCTAGCAATGTTTCTCGTCATGAGGCAAAATTATCTTTTTTGTATCTTTGGTGTATCATATTTTTAATCATTTTCTTATGTAGAATTTTAAATTGTTAGTATCAGAGCTATAATTTTTTTTTTGAAATTATTTATATATGGAGATTTAAAATAATATTTTTATGCATTCTAACTATTTATCTAACCCAACAATAAATATTAAAAAGGGGAAGATGGAAGGGAGTGAGAGATGTCTCATTCATTATAGAGCATGTAATGTTTGATAATGACTAATTCATTTATAAATTAACTATTATCTACAGACTGCAAAGTTTGATATTTTTTTCTATAACTATTACTTAAGATTATGAATTTGATAGTATCTATTATAATGTTAAATAAAGAATAAATTTATTAACTGATGCTATAGTATCTTATGTAGCAACTATTAAGGGAAATTAGAGTTCCATTTTAATGTTGGGAGGGGGAGTTTAAACATCCAAGCTAAGTACTTGCGTTAGGTTTTATAGGGACTTAAAGGAAAGTTGAAGGAAGACCATAATTTGGAAGCAAAATCAGAATGGTTGTTGCCAGATGAGTGAGCTGTTAGAAGACCATTTTTCCATTAAAGTTAATGGAAAAAACATTCATTTATTGTTTGTGAGTGTTTTGTTCACTAACTTTAAAGTATACTTTTTCCATTTAGATAAATAGTGAACCTTCTTATTTGAGTCAAACATTAAGAGCCAATGAATTTTTCAACCCCACACTTTAAAAAACTTTGCTACAAACTAGTTTTTTTTGGGGGGTATACTAGGGTCTTGTAGTTCCCCAAACATTATCAGAATCGATGTACCGTAATTTTGATAATGCAGCTAGACAAGTAGAATACAAATATAACATTTTAGCAAATTTAGGTAATATTTATATCATGAATAATTCCAATGTCTAAACACTAATGAAGAAAACCTTTTTTATAATGCGTTTTTTTTAAAAGATGGATTAAAGTTAAAAATTTTAATGATCTAGGGAAGATTATATTGCTTCATAATTTTCTTTTGCCATTCATCTTTTCTTGATTATAGCAAGCAATAAAGAAAACATTTTTAAATTTTACTTGAGAATAGAGGATTAAAAAAAAAAAGTTTTTCGTTTTAGTTATTTACTTTTTACTCATTATCATCTTCATATAACAATATAAAATTATAAATAAATTATTAACTACTTTAAACATATAAATTGATCATCTGTCAATTTTTAAATACCAACTACTTTTTTGTTGTTTTCTGTTGCTTTGATTTGGAAGGGAATATCTATCATTCTCAACGACTTGAAGGAGGTTATGTAAGTATTCCTCTTTTCTAGCCTGCCCCAAAATGTCTTGCGCTATCTTCAGCCCTCTTTCTGCTCCATCGTTAACCTAAGACAAGATCACAATTTTCTCTTTGCTTATGCAAAAGCCAGAACCCAATTCCCATTTTTCAATAAGTTTCTGCAAAAAGCTTTTATCTAACCTCATGATGTCAAAAAAAAGAAAAAAGATTAAGAATGTTTGCAAAAAAAACCAAAGCAAAACCGTGATAAATTCAAATCATTTATTTGGAATATGTGGGAACGTCGTATTTCCATGTCTTGAGTCATGCCTGTTGCTGCAGAACATTGTTGCTAAATTTAGTATTTTTTACCCAGCCCCACAATAAAGCAATTACTTCCACATTGCATGAAAGCAAAATGCGTATATAATGCAAAGATACTAGTATACTCATACAACCAAAACCAGAATAATCCTTAAAATTTTACGGTTTTTATTTTGTGTTTTATATTAAGCAGAAGAGTTCTCAAATAATTTAAATTTCTTAATGCCCCGGACAATGCCGGGAAAAGCTATTCCAGTAATGATAATATTTATATTGAAGAAAGGGTACATCTGCTCTTTTTTAAATTAATATAACCTAAAAATGCAGATGTAACAATTTTGTATATTTATCAGGAATAAAGAAGGAAGAAAATGGTGTTTGAAGAAAGTATTAATGATTGGCATGAGTTGTTGTAATTGTTTGGGTTGTATCGCTCCACAATATGGGACTTGTAGTCATTCTTGTCCCATGTCAATTCCAGGCTTATCTCTGCTCACTGTTATTTGTCCATGGAAAACGTCATACATTTATAAGGACATGGCATAATTTTAATTAAAATTAGAGAAAAGTATCTCACTTTACCATTGGAACTAGTTAACTAAAACATCACGTATCTTTAAAACATGCGAATATTTTTGATTTTATTCTTAATTTAGGCCTAATTGAAGTATAAATCTGATTTATTAAAATTTGGAAAAATGATTTATAACAACGTTACTGTTATATATCTTTGAACACGTCATTTATAAAAGATTGTTCAAAAAATGGTTTTAACGTCTGATTTGGACGCGTCCTTAAAGTATAGGACGCAAGCCGACAGGATGTCACAATTTTGGGACCAATACAACCCCTGTAAAGTGGACTTATGTGCTATAGTTCTATCAATCCATCTTAAGTTGAAAACACCCAAACTAATAAGTATAAAAAGTAAATAAACGTAAAATAAGCAAGATAAATCAATCAAAAATATTATATGAAAATAAAAATTGTCACAAGATGAAATAGTGAATATAATATATATTTTTATGTATGTTATTTCTTTTCTTTTTTAAGCCTATGTAGAGTTATAACAAGAAAAAAAATATAACAATTTGTTAGGACATAATAGATATAATGAAATTTGCTTGTTTAAATATATTATCGTATGTAAAAAAATAAAGAACAGATCAACGTAGAAAAAACCCATGATTTTTTAAACTAAAAATAAAAAAAGAAAGGAAAATTAAATTAAAATCTCCCATTGATATTGAATACACTTTTACCCTTATAACAAATCATCCGTCATTTCTCCAATCTCTCCCAACATAGAATCCTGTTTGGCTGTCAAATCATCTCTCTCTATAAGAAGCTCCATCAGGTACTCATTTAAAGCTTGTGCTGAATTGGTTAAACCGTTGACAATACGTTTTAGCTCTTTGGAGTCAGATCCTATAAGGGTCTGCCAGGGGATTCGTATGTCGTGGGATAGGGTTTTTTTTGCTGCTGGATTTCCTGTAGTTGGCAATGAGGACGGAATGAGATTCTTTGGTACGTTATCGTTTTCATTTAAGTCTCTCAAGAGTTGATAATAAGCCTGTAGATTGAAGAAAAAATAATAACTGTTATCTATTAAAAAAAAATCAAATTCCATAAATTAACAATAAATATCTGCTTGAGCCCCTATAAGTTTCCGATTTTTTAGAAAATCGTATATATATTTATAATTTTATTTTTGGTGGTTTCACAAATGGAATCCAAAATGGTCGAAAATATCAGTTTGTAATTTAGCAAGTAGACGCATAAAATAACCAAGCATGTTCCTATACTATATTTTTGGACCACCGAGGTCAATAAGAGAATGTTCTTGACCGAAATTTTAACTCTTATATTTTTCTATATCTCTCTCCTCTCTTCTTCTTCTCCGTCTGTATCTTCTCTTCTAACTTCATTCTTTGTTTCTATTCCTTTATTCAGCTTGCAATGCAGGCACTCTCTGGCTAGTATATATATATAATAATACATCTATTTATAAATGAGTAATTATATAATGGCGTTGATCAATTTTTGGGAAAAGGCATCTGCCCTCAAATGATGAAAGCTAGTAATGTACCTGGATAATACTATAAAAAATATGCTAAAGTTGAGGGACGACATGTCTGCTGACAAAATTTACTAAATAAAATAGTAACAATAAATACACTCAGCTTTGATTTTTCAAAATAGGGAAGAATATTTAATAAGGACCAAATCTATAAACAAAGTGGTGTATCATGAACGGTTAATTTGAGGAGATATTTTTGGCTTTGTGGAAACTTTTCCTTCACAAGATGTATCTCTTTGCAAAATTCACCTTTTTAAGGGTAAAATTTTGGAGTATGTAGTTAGTTATTTTGTACCTAATATTCAAGTCTATAAAAAACCACTAGCGAACCAATAAACTGTTGCGTAGATTACTAATTTAGACAAATTATTGATCTTGTGGCGTTTGTTTCAACACTTGGCATTTAGATATGATAAGATCCCTAATACAAACATAAAATGTTTCTACAGATTCGTAGATTACAGGTCCTTGGATCTACAAAAACAAATTAATTGTCGCGTGTCTTATGACATTTTCACACCTCAAGAAGCCATAACTATGATTTTACCTTAGTTAAAAGCTTCGTTTTCTGAAAGGAAATATCCTCAAAATCATGGATCTTCCTTGCCAAAATCTTGTGGAGATTCGTTTCAAGAAGGGGCAGAGAAGATATGTGAAAGTTTTGCCTGGGGTCCACTTGAAGAGACACGGGACCGGAAGAAGAAGCCGAGGATCCCAGATTGTAATTAATATTATGATCACCAGGCCCTCCATTGCGATGGTGGTGATGGGGGTGAGAATTCTCAAACCTGTTGAGGTAATTGGTCGTCTTCATTTTCTCTAGTGTCTGGCCCTCTTCAAAGGTGAGGGTGTAGAGATCAAGGAGATAGCGGGAGTCTTTCTTGTAATGTCGTATATTTTTGTTACCCAGAGTGTGATGTAAAGAAGTGCTACTGATCTCATCGTCCTCCTCTTCTTCTTCTTCATCCTCTTCTTCAGAGAAAGGTCTACTCTCATCATCCTCGATAGGACCCAGCTTAAAGTCTGCCATACCTTGTTTTGTTTTGTTTGTTTTGAACTTGGCTGTTTGTTTCTTTTATTTATGAATGAGCACACCAAGTATGATTATGACCTAAAAAAATAAAATAAAAACTTATTAAAATTTGTGAGTAGTTTTATCCATTTATTGTCTAATTAAATAAGTTACTTCTTTTGTTATAAATGTATTACGTACTACTATTTCTATAAAGAAACGTTATTGAGTTAAATAATACTTTTAACAAGACTTTTAAGTATTTTAAATCATCCAACTCAGGACTTATACATATGTACTATATTTGCAAATCAATGATGACATTAAATGAAAATGGGCTTTAAATACATTCAATGATATTCGGATAAGTCGTTAAAAAGGATTTTATCATATAAGACGTTTCAATCTGACAAGTATAATAAAAAGTCTTCTAGCTTGACAGCTATTAATATTCATCTTTATCTTTCAATTACTTCAATATTTGTTCTTGTTGCCTTTAATTACTTATCTGGGGCTTTTATCTACCGCAAAAATTAAAATATCTTTGTGATATCTTGTTTTTATCATATATTTGTGAGTATCTTCTTAACTTCTTAAGTTATTATTTACTTCCTGTTTTTAATTTTTTGGGATTATACTTCATCAGTTTCTGAGTTATTATAAAATTGTGGAATAATTATCGAGGTTTTATAAAAACATTTTAATCGTTTCTATTATTTATCTACCCTAACGACAACTTTGAATATGGAAGTTAAAGATGAAAATGCCTTATTTTATCTATAAAATTGCATGTATATATTATAATAATTTATTAATTAAGAAATAATTTATCCTCTAGAGTCTAAAAAATGTAATATCATTTTCCCCAACTAGTATTTTAGATTATTAACTTACACATATGAGATACCTTGGTAAAAATTGCTAAAATATCCACTTTCGTGTAGGGGTGGCTTAACAGCCCAGGGAATTATTTGCGTTTGGATCTAAAGGAAAGTGCCGGAGGGCTAATGTAAGTTATAAAGGATTACATAAATAACAATAAAGATTGACGTTAGAATAGGGGGTTATCAACAGTTGTTGTGTGTTAGACAAAATAAGATGAAGAGATCATTTCTTGGCTATAATAATAAAAATTCACTGAAATTAAAAAAAAAAAAAAAAATCAACGATTTTTGAATATCCCACTATCTGAAAAAATCAAAGTACTGATATCCTTAGCACTGTGGACAGAGGATCACATTCAAAGAAGCAAGCTTGGTAAAGGAAGAAGAGTTCTATTCGAAGAGCCGCCATTCATTCCTACTGATGCTCCACATATTGAGTTACACAATTCCTGTTTGATGTACAAGATTATATACTAGTGTACCCTCTATTCAGTAAAAACCTGACAAGATCTCAAATATAAAACACTAAGAGAAAGTCAAATTTCTGGCAAAATAATTCAAATTACTTCGTGACCTCATTTTCTAATAATAAAAACATTGGTTTGGATTTGTCACATTTCAGAATGATATCAGTCATAATTATTGAGTTTTGCCGTTATACTGCCGCCAACGTGTTGTTCCAGACGCTAACGAGTCTTCATAGAACTCCATAATCCTATCAATGGAATGGAGCTTATTACACCCGCATCCTTAATAAATGGAAATATAGGATCAAATCAGGGAACACTGAAATCTGTCGTTGATCAATTTTACTAATTAATAATTTAGTGTGGAGGTAATATTAATTGATGTAAATTTCTGTGCTAAAAAAAGTAATATTTTTTCCTTGCAACCATCATTTAATTCATCCCCTTCCGATATTATTGCAAAATGCATGTCAGTTTTACCATAAAACCCCAATTTAAGCTTATTATACGATCATAAAATGCTTAAATTCAAATAAATTTTGTCATTTGTTTTACTTTTCATTTTACTAAGGTATGTTTGTCCAGCGTTACCTGGGAAATTAAAAAGCAGAAAAGTTAATTCTGAACTTAAATTCGGAACTAGTTCATATCAAGCAAAAAATAAAGACCGTAAAATTATGAAGAAAAAAATCACTGCCTGTTGGTATGTATCTATGCAGTTTGTTCGCTTATTTACAAATGAGTATAGAGAGTTCTTTATTTTTTTTATATATGAAACAGTCGTTTCTTACTTTAAAAATGTTATATAAAGACTGCCATGGCCTTGAGGACCAAAAAAATGTTAGTAGAACCGTTTCTGGAGCCTTAACAACCTACATGAAAAATTACAGTTTCGGCGTGAATCCCAGACAACCCATTGCATTTAATATATACCGGGCCGTGCAAAATTATTTACCCATGATGTAAATATACTTTTTAAGAGGTTTTGTGGCCACCAATCTGATTGTTTCGTATTTTTACTGTTAAAATAAACAAAAACCCTTCCTGTGAGAGCGTAACAACTTCCACACGTGAGACCATGTCCAATCAGGAAACAAAGAGGATCGAAATTGCAGCCCTCCTCCGAGCGGGAGTGCCTCATAACAACATTAAGGAACAGGTTGGGGCCTCGTTGAAGACAATTTACAACGTTTCCAAGCGCTTGGAGGCTGGGGGTGATATCAAGCATTCCCCTGGGGCTGGCAGGAAGCCCACTGTCTCAACAGGGCAAGTAAAGTCAGTGTTCAAGAGGACTCCCAACACGTCCATTGCCAACATGGCCAGAAAGATGGGAACGTCGAGATCAACTGTTTCAAGGGCATTGAAAAGGGCTGGAGGAAAGTCCCTGAGGCGTACTGAACGCCCTCTGCTAACTGAACGTCAGTGAGAAGTCAGACTTGAGCGTGCTAAGAAAATCTTGAATGATATCAAGAGCTCATCTGGACGCATCATCATTTTTTCAGATGAGAAAACTTTTACGGTCGATCCTGTTTTCAACAGGCAAAATTACCGTGTTGTGAGCTTTGGAGATATTTGGAGATCCAATGGGAAAGCCATGAAGCCGGTATGGTTCTCCACCAGCTCAGATTAACAGCGGAGGATTATGTGAAGATTCTGGCGTCCAAGGTCCTTCCGTGGATCAAATCCATAGTCGGCAACTCTCCTTGGGTTTTTCAACAAGATGGAGCACCCGCCCACGCTTCCAAGAAAGCTCAGGAGTGGCTCAAGGACAACATGAACTTTTGGCCCAAGGACTACTGGCCCCCTCAGCCCAGATCTGAACCCACTAGACTTCTCTATCTAGGCGCACGTGGACCAAGAAAAAACGACACAAGAACATAAATGCCTTAAAGGCTGCTGTCAACAAGGCCTGGGCCTCCATGGACGCCGATTACATCCAGCAAGTCTGTGGCAGCTTCAGATGTCGCCTGACCAGTGTCATTGAGTCAAATGGTGGCTACATTGATTAAATTTGATCACCAACTATTTTATTATTCTAAAAATGTATAAATAAATTGTTTCTCAAGTCATTCGAAATGTCATTATTGTCCGCAATATGTTCTGAACAAAAATCGGTAAATAATTCTGCACGGCCCGGTAGATTATTAAACAATTTTCGCTGGCCGTATGGAATGCACTCAGATGCCGTACTTGCCATGTTGTCCTACGTTAAAGAGATATATTTATAAAAGACATTAAAGTTTTAAGTTTTTATTATTTTTTTTTTTAAATTGGGATTTTATCAAAATTTAATACAACAATATAAAGATTAAAATAATAATAAAATACATCAAGAGGGATTGCGATAAAATTATTCATGAATAAACGTTATAGTTTAAGTTATTTTATGAAAATGCTCTACAGATATAACAAATTGAAGTTACATAAATATCTTCAACCGGTATTAAAGTTTTAAAAAAAACTTAGTATATTACATCTGTTGCCCCCCCCTTCCTAAGTTGTAAGATTGTTTCATTCTTTCATATAATTTAGAACATTTATATACATACAGCTTAGAGGCATAATCTACCGATTGCTTACAAAAGAAGCTGGGAAAAACTTATTTATTAATTAATAATAATAATAAATGAACTAATACGATATAAAAGAAACAGTTTTTCTTTAAGTTATATTATTTTTTCTCAAGAATGGTTTTACCCATACGTTAATTAATAATTAGAATTTGTGAAAATGAATTTATTTATTATATTAATCAACAAATGTTTGTCCTTGGATTGAAATGGTGTGTTCCTGATTACTGTTACTTTGAGAAATATAAAAGAGAACTTTATAATTAAAAATTTCTGTTTTTGTCGTATAACGGTATCTGTTTACGCCCTCTCAACGTAAAAATAAAAAAAACATATTATGTAATTGAAACTTTATTCTACTAAAACCACATTTATTTTTTAAAGTAATCACTTACTTGTGACTAGAGTTACTAATTTAAAAGAATTAATAATAACATAAATGTTAAATAAATTGGGTTTTCTTTTAAAAAATAATATTTTTTAACTTTGGGCTTTTATAGAGAGTAGAGACCTAAAAAGTACAGTAGCATTGAGTCACAATTTTATAACTATTATTTTTAAATAACCAGGTTTTTTTACGCAAGAAAACGATAAATTAAACAAAAATTTAACAAGTTGTCTATATGTGGTAAAATTGTGATGGGACGATTAATTGGAATCGAGAATAAGAAAATTGGTTGTTTTTTCTGGAATCGAGATCGGTATTGGGACAATAAGGTTTAATTTGCGATTCCGATTCTAATTCATTACTGGCATTTAACTATTTATTACTTTTCTTGGTTATGAAGAAAAATATCCCTCTCCAAAATTACAGAATTTTTCATTTTTACTAGAAAATTAAATATTTTATTTTTTATTTATTTTATTTTTTGTGAACAGTTGTGTATTATGGAAATTTTTCCTCGAAAAATTTAACTTTTTATGAACAGCTGTGGAATTTAGAAATTTTTTCAGACAAAAAGTTGACTTTTTGAGAATAGCCATGGGTTTTTGAATTTTTTTTCCAAAAAATTTAATTTTTTGAAAAGTTCTAGATTTGTGAAAAACAAAAATCCAAAATTTTGCACCCTCCCCCTAAAATATAATCATACGGACGCCCCTGATAGTTAAATGGTATTTTTTAACTATAATCTAAAATATTGAAAAATCGGAATCTGCATCGAAATTGGCATCAAGATTCTCTTTTTTTTTTTTTTTAATTGTCTCATCACTAGTATAAATATCGGAGCAACCACAAAAAAGGCAACGTATCTGCTACCTCCTCCACCTGTGGGCAGTACCCACAAGGCTGGAGTTGCCGTTGGAGTATCAATCCAGGCAATTATCAAGAATTGAAATTATTTTGAATTTTGTATTCTGAATCTAATTAAAGAAGAATGTTTGTTGGACATCTTATCTAAATTTGGAATTGTTCTGTTCTCCCATCATGACAGTGTGGTAGACCATGGACAAACCCCTCCATCCACAAGAGCCAGCAATATGTTTTTGCTTATGAAGGAGAACATATTAAATCAAAATTATTGGATTAAAACACATCACAAATTTTTTTGAGTTGTCTTTGGTGATTCCATAAATGTCACGTTTTTCATAATTAAGTTATGCTGCTGCTAGTTTTGGGTCACTAGTCCCCACTCTGTAGAAAAAGTTTAATTAAAATTTGAAGAATAAATAAAAACATAAGCCATTAAAAAAATCTTTATTGCTTAATAATTGTACATACAAAACTATTATTTTACAGCAACACATTTTTTAAGGTGCTTTTTTTATTATGAAGTTCTTCACACTCCGGCAAACTATGATTTTTATTATTCTGATCAAAAATGAGAAATTTATTAGACTTCCAAAGAAAAGGCTCATTTTACCTCATTTAAAAAAAAATTAATAATGAGGTGTCTGGGATTTATATAAAAAACAATTGACTTACGGGTGTACCGGTATTGCTATCAGCAAAAATCGGCCTTTTTTGAAGTATCTGAATCGGCTCAGTAACACCCATTCCACCGATGTGTTTACTTAATTATAAATATCATTAAGCGATTTTTATTTTATTATTTCAAATGGTCAAGCAATAAAAGAAAGTGAAGTCGGAAGTCTAGAATACTTAGGTTTAAGTCTAGAGTTTTCTACCCTCCAAGGGCCCAGATAAAATTATTTTTTCTTCAATTAATAAGTGGAATTTTAAAAGACCTGTATAACAAAATTAAGATGCATCCATTGAAAATGAAAGTCAACTTTGTAGACCGGGTAATATATATGAGCCAACCAGGAATAAGTTGACTCCCGGGCAATTACAGGAACTAACTTTTCATAATTTTACTTTCAAATTATTTACAACTAATTATGATTGATATAGTTATGTATTTTCTCGTCAAGCCCTAATTGATAAAAAGTTAAACATGAAAAGAAGTAAATCATTTTTTTATTTCTTTATGTAATTCATTTATACATAATATTCATTAGGTATAGGAATTGGTTGAAATTTTGGTGTCGGTAAATACCTACTTGAAATATGCACCTATAAACTAAGTCAGAGATTCTCAACCTTTTTTCAGTGATGTACCACATGTAAAATATTTTTTAAATCTCAAGTATCGCCTGGAGTGCCTCAAAGTATCCCAAGGGGTACGCATATCCCCCTTTGAGAACCAGTGAACTAGGCAATAACAAATATATTATGCTTTGTGACTTTATTCAGATTATTCAAGCCAAAAAATAACACTTAATCATGTAGATATTCGAAAAAATATATATTTCTTAAAAAAGCACTCCGTAGGTTATAAAAGAAGAAATCTCACATTGAATTTCCTGGAAGTAAATGACATTATGGGAACACTATCTCAGTTCAAGTGCAAAAAAGTTGAAATTTTGTTAAATAGTGCAAGGAACACTAACTTTTGTTTTTTTTGCCCGGTAGTTCTCAAAAATAAGTGCAGTTTTTTTTTCAAAAATGTCATCAAATGAAAAAAGGAATTCCATTAAAACAATCGTTTAATCAGAGTCTTAAAGAATTAAAAAGATTATTTTTGATCGAAATAATCTTTTCATGTCATCAGAGTAATTACAATTAATAAATAAAACTTATTTAATTCCTTCAAGCCATCATTACACGGTTGTTTTAGTTCATTATGCTCTCTCATTTCATAACTATTATACTAATAGCAAAATAGGATCCAAATAACCTTTATTTGGTCAAAAAAGGAAGGGTGAACAGGAGTGAATGTTTCATATACAGAGTATTTCTTTACTAGTTTTATTTGTAAAAACAATTTTGTTCCCATTTGTGTATAGAATAGGAAATACAAAAGTTAAGAGCCCTAACTGAATAGTAACAAATCAAAAACGGAAGGATGTTATAGAAGTGAATTGTGTAATGTACTTATACTAAGAAAAGAAAGTTTTTAGTTGAATGGAGAGAGAGAGTCAAATGAGGGATCTTATAAATGCTCAGTTTTCACGCTTTTTTTTCCTTTTTCTTTAAAAGCATTCGTATTAGTAGCATGTAAAAAGCGTACGACAATTGTTCCAGGGGCTATTGACTCCACTATATACCACCAGTACTATGTACACCACGCCTTTCCCCCCTCCTTGATTTTCTTTAAAAAGTCTAGCTCCTGTTCTTGGAGAGCTCTTCCACTTTATTTTATCTACACAAAAATTTATGTATATGCATATAAATTGATTTTTATAAAAAAATATCGACATTTATTTAACATAACTTTTTAATGAATTTAAGAGTATAAATAATTACATTTATATGTACGAATCTTATCGGACATAAGAGACATAAGAAAAGCCCCACAATGATTTGATAGTCAATTTTTGGCGACTATGGAATTTTTATTCAATAGTTTTTGGAAATTGTTCATAGCTTAAAGGGAGCTCATTTTAAAACCACCATTCAATGTTCAGACCCCTGATTAGGAGAAAAGAAGAAGGAACATTGACTCCTGAGAACAATATTCACTTTATATTTTTGTTTTTGTTGGATTACGAACTTGTTGTGCACATAGTTGTGATTTATGAGTGAGTTGTAACTTGTATAAGGAGTTTATACAAGTTACAATTTCTACATTTACTTACGTTTTATTTATTTACATCATTAGTCATTTGATTTACCAACTATTCATTGATTATATCATTTCATTCAGATCCATTAAAATTACTACTGAAATATATATTTTGTATTTACATGTAACATAACAGCGGGATTCCAACATTATAATGTCCTACAAAAATATGTACTTATCTATAAGTAATATTCAACAGTCCTTTGAACCAGGACCATCCAACTTTGAACCATTAAAAAGGGCCGAAATTAGTGGACCATCCATATACAGTAAAATACGTCGTTACCTGCCGTATACCTTGCATAATTGCATTTTGAATAATAATTGAAAATTATTCACAGCATGTTATCATCAGAGCTTAATTCTTGTGTGTTGTTCGCTTATTGCATCTCGTAATCAATCAAAATATCAAAAGCCAATTCTCCTACAGAACACTGATATGGCTAATTCGAAATTAAAAACTCTTCAGAACACTGATATGGGAAATTAAAGAAAGAGAAAAATTAACAGATGACAATAACATACAATGTATTTTGTTTTGTAAGGGAGAACATCATGTTACCTCAATAACACAAAAAAATCCATTGTAATTTGTTACAGCTGTTGATTATTTTAATTTCTACCTTTTTCTGAAGATTGTTTATTTTAATTATAATTAGATCTTGTTAAAAAGATGTAACGATTATCACTAGTTAATACAACCAGATCTACACTAAGTGGTCAGACAAGGGAATAGGTGCAGGTGACCTCTTAAACTAATTTTTATTTTTTAATAGTTTTAAATTTGAAAACTGAATAAGGTTGCTTTGTGCCTTGGTACGCTTAAAATAGTTGGCTGTTAGATCAGGTTTGACTTTAATTCCATAGTGCAGAAGAATTGGGTTACAACCACCTTTTGATTTTAAGCCTTTTTCTGCTGTTTGATTTTAAAGAGGTTTGTGTTCCTTTTGAACAAGCATAAACATTCCAAAGCAACACATTTATAAACAGTACAAATTATAATAACTTTGTGTAAGTTAATTTCTTCTCATTTATATATATGATGTAGGTATGGGAAATGTCTGTAATTGGTGTAATCTATATTTTTATGGTATTACACAAACATGAGTAGATTTTGTAGAGGTAGATGATCAATTTGTTCACTATTAAGTCGTTCGTTTGCTCTTAATATTTCCCTTTTGTCGATTGAAGGTATAAGAAGTGTTTGATGTACAATAATAGCCACTAGGGAGCCCTCTATTGAGTCAAAACTTGAGAAGATCTCAAAATTGAAACACTAAGAGGAAGGCAAATTTATGCCGACAAATTCGAATTACTCCTTTATATTATTATAATTTTTTTTTTTTTTTTGCAATATTATCTCTGCTTTGAGTTTAAATTTTTCACATTTCATTATGTTTTCCCCCATCATTATTAATTATAGTCCTATTGAGTTTTGCCACAGTACAAGCGCCGTGCATCAGCAAAAAAGTCATGCAGGAAGTTAAACAGTTTATAAATGCGTAGCTATTAATGTAATATCGTCAGTTCTTCTGTATATTAGCAGGAGCGTCTGCAGGATTATATTTTGAAGGGGTTTTGGTTTTCGGAAATTGTTTGAAAAAAAAATCGGAAATAAATAAATCTTGAGATATTAAATTTAAAAAAAAAAATTCAAAAATCCAGTGCTGATGAGCAAAAAAATAAATTTTTTAAAAAAAAAAATCACATATAAAATTTCGAATTAAAAATATTTTAAATATTCCATTTGTTGAAAAAAAAGCTCAAAAATCTACATGGGTGGACAAAAATTTAATTTCAAAAATAAAATTTAATAAAAAGGATTAAAAGAAAAGTTTCAAATCTAATATTAAACAAAAAAAATTCAAATATTAAGTTAAACAAAAAAAAAAAATTCAAATACTAAATTTTTTGAAAAAAAAAATCAAATATTTATATTTATTCCCAAAAAAATTAATTATAAAAATATCCAAAATCCACATGTGTTAACAAGAAATGAAATTTTTTTTAAAAAAATCTTACAAATTAAAATATAATTTTTTTATTTAAAATCTTAAATTTTCTAGCAAAAAGGAAAAAATCCTTTATTGGGGGGGGGTCCTTTGACCTACACCCTGTGGACGCTCTTGATCACATTCTAATTTTTCATAATTAGTTTATTTTTGATACCTGAATTTCGTTAAAATAATTTAATATAATGATAAATAATTGTAATGCTCTAAACTGTTACTTAAATTGGAACTTGAAAAAGCGTAAACCTCCGCTTATAATCATTGGTCATAAATTGATTTTTTTTTCTGGGTTATCTTTTATTAAACCTACATAATGACAGCAATTTGAGCTCTCTACCTCAATATACTCCAAAGTTATGGTCGATTATGCATTTTAACGGTTTGTTCTACCTTGACCTCAAAAAATAGAATGGCCTTATACTGTGACCATATTTAATATTAATACCAAGTTATATAAACAATCAATCGGTAAATTTTACCGTAACTTTAGTGACAAACAAACAAACAGAAGCAAAAAAACAAAACATTATAGTGTTGTTAAAATTGATTTCAAAAAGTAATTCAGGTATTTTAAGGGTTGTTAAATATATTTACGAGTTCTAAATGGATGAAATATGTAGTTGAAAAATAACACAAAATTAAATTACGTAATTTTGAATCGTTGTCGGCTGCGTTATATGCATCAGAATTTGTTCAATATTAACATTTAAAGCCAGTTCACTTACTATGTAAGAAAAGGATGTTTAGTAATGGTTAAGACAAAAATTGCACTGATAATTTGTATGAGAGTGAACTCATTATTGAAATATGATTGTTTCACTCTTGTTGAATAAATATCCAAATAAAGCAATATTTAAGAGGAAATATAAGATTGCCACTAATAGCTTTTCTCAATAAAAACAAAATTTAACCATTGGATAATTATAAATAAAAAGTCATTCGTCAACTTTATGATCAGGAATGAAATTTCATACCATAATTGATAAATTGTAAAAAATATATTTAACAAATCCACAAAATATAAAACAATAAAGTTTCAACTTAATTGGGAACTTTCCATTATATATTTAATCGTCCTAAAATTTGGGATGAAATGGTCTATCATATTAATAAGAATATCTCAATATTCCCAATTATTGATATCATAAAATTCTGATTTTCGACCCACTCTATTATACCTACATATGTATATACTCCTAGAGAATTATTGCAGTAAGGAAGTGAGGATACTTTAGTTAAAAGAGAGATATATAAAAATAAAACTTATTCATTCATCTGATGGAAGATATAAAGCTACAAAAGGAAAGTATCATTATTGTACAATGTAAAATATAACATCTAAGTACCTCAAATTTTATATAATAGACTCTATAATTACATAAAAAAATATCATACGGAACAAATAATAAAGAAAAGGGAGTCACGCAACCATTAATATTCTTATTAATTAAAATAAGTTTAAAAAGTATGAAATTTAAATCTTTTTGTAATTACAAATGAAGTCTGCCTGTAGCCCCTCACCTCCAAAATTAAGGAATTTTGGATTCTTAGTGGAACATTTTATACTTAAAATTTAATTATTATTATTTTTTTTAAATTTTAGTCTCTTAGCTATGAATTTTTGAAATTTTTTTCCAAAAAATTTAATTTTTGAAATTGTAGCTAAAAAATTGTAACTTAATAATCGTGAAGTATAACTTGTATCTTGATCAGATTATCCTCAATTTGAAATTCAAATAAGAACATTTTTCAATTTAAATGGCAACTTACACTTAATTTTTCGACCTATGTATGTATGTCATATAATCTTAAATAATGATGAAATGGTGAAAAAGATTACAAAACAATAATTTTTAGTTCCTTGGTCATTTTATACGATACATTTAGGATCTATTTTTGAAAGAATATGTACATAATGTTATAAAAAGTTTCTCAGAAAGATTTTCGGAGAACTCCTTAAATAGAGTCATGGATATCAAACAGATATTATTAAATAAGGTAATTATGTCTAGTTCAAACTGGCAACATTCCAAATATTATAGAACTCATAAGTCGTTCATATTGATATTTTTAAAACTATCTTAGGATCAACAATCCCAAAAGTGTCCAAATCACGTAAACCATTATAAATGGTCTATAGTTATACCATTTGAAATATTAATCTTTGTAAGACAAATTGATACCAAAATATCATTGATAGTTACATGTTCCAGACTAAAAGAAAATCATAATATAGTGGCCTTAATGTCAAAGGCTCAAAGAAATATAAACTATGTTGTAAAAAAACAGTATTTAATTTATTAAGCCATCAAAAGAAATATTTTTTTTTATATCTTAAAGAAAGGAATGTTTTTCAATTGTAGATGAAATTCTATCGAGTTTTTATTACTATGTCTTTTAATACATAGGATATTTTCAAAAAATAAGTACGTGTCGTTTAAAAAGGACAAAACGAGCCTTTTGATTGTACAGCTTATCATATATGTACAGCTTATGAGAAGCACATGGATCGATGAAAAGTACCAAGTATGCAAGAATAATCCATTGATGATCAGAAATTTTTCAATTCGTCACGTCACATATCGCTTTGTGAAAATACAATGTATTATGTCACCAAGGAGAAACACAGATTGGGATACAAAAATGCTTCTCCCTATTAAAATAAATAGTTAATGTAAAATATCCCCAGCAAAAGTGTGTATGCGCTCACACTTCTTCTGTTCATTACTGAAAAATTTACCTTCCGACGAATTTTCCTTAATTTATTTACATTCATTCTCCATTTTTTAAAACCAAACAAAGATCATATTATCAATTTTTGTCTAAATTTAGTTGGCAACGAAAAAGCTTATTTCCTCAAGAAATGTCCTTTTGAGTTATCACAGATGGCGTTACTTCATCAAGACTTATGTTATTTTTTCCGTTTTCGCAGAATTCCTTTTGATAATCAAATTGAATTTGGGATTTCATGTAGATTATTTATAGAAAATTATTTTTACTGTCAGTGCCCCTAGCAGACAAAAATTATTCTCTAAGTCAACTAAATTTGGACTAAAATTGATTACAAGGTCCTCGTTTCGTCCCTTGGTTATAGCTTTAGCCCTGGAGTAAAATATGTCATTGAAAAACAATAAAAGAGGGATAAGAAATTAAAACAAATGAATGCAGTTCAAAGATATCCAAGCCTGCACCCCCTTTCCATTCCTCCACAAGATCAGAGGAAGACAATACAAAACATTTTATTACCTCACATTTCATCTTGTCTTCATTACGTCACATGTTATTGCATTAGATTTTTGTCTCGTGTTTATTTTGTAAAGAAGAGAAAAGTTTTATTTTTCAGAATACAAATTGAAATAAATAGTTTTGTTCCCTCGTCAGGCGGGTTACCACATTTATCGTGCGTGTATTCTTGTATATATGTTTAATATGTGAAGTAAAAAGAAAACCATTTTTGCTCCAATAGATGGCTTTAGTAATGTGTATCTTGCGCCTTTATGCTAGATGGCATCAGAAGGATCAATCTTTCACCTAAAGACTTATAAGGCAGTTTTTGGAATGTTTGACTCATTATATTTTGTGGGTACGTCAAAGATGGACACCAACAAAGAGAAACTAAGCCATATTTTACCGTTTTTCTTATATAAAAGCGAAAACGCAATGCAGTTAGCTGAAAATGTGAATAGTGTTCATGATCATGATACTGTAAAGGCTATACATATATTACGTTCAATTTTGATTTCGTCGATTCCGTTCTGGTAATTTTGATGTCAAAAATACACCACACTCTGGAAGTCCTATGGTCGAAAATGGGGATAAAATAATGAAAATCGTGCAACTGTCATTTGAGAACTGTTTTGATTAATGGAGAAAAAAAATCTATTAAAAATAATATATTATTTTCACTTATATATCAAATCTTGATAGTTGGTTAAAGGAAGTCTCCTTGAGAGAAACTCTTCATCTCATATTAAATATACACTTACACTTTAATATTGTGTAAGAACCTTGTATCCTACTTGACTATTTCTTCGATTTAGTTCCCTTATTCTTGTTGTATTAGTAAGTTTATTTATAGAATTAGGTTATTAAGACTCTTATGCATATACTGATTAAAGAGATACAGTTACAAGATTTAAATAGGGCTTTATACTTGAATGAGTATGTTCTTACTACAATTATACATATATTCACGTACTCATGGGGATTCATTCAAGTAGTAGCTAACTAAATATAGTGATACCTTGATATACGAACTGGATTCTGATCGATGATTCGCATTAAAACACGTGGGTTTTTTTAATTTATAGAGATCGTTTTCATGCAACATCGGCATTAGTGTTGTGTCGATCCTTATTTAGGACTGCAGTCCCTCCAGCTTAGTTGGGGCCTGCTCCAGGTTGTTAGTCTTACATATCATTCCTAAGACTGATAAAGTTCTGTCCTTGATGTCATCACTCAACTTTTTGCTTCTTTTTAATTAGTTCGAGTATTGAAAATCCGAAAGGACACACACCAAGATAGACACAACACAAAATTTCAGTTTGTATACAATAGATTAACTATTACAATGGGAAGAATAAAATATTTCCCTCTAATTATCCTACTTATCTCATTCATAATCGATTAAAAAAATCAATACCTATTACTTTGATGTAATTCAAATGACACTGTTTATCATTGGCACCAATTACTATTTGATTCAGGCGTTAAGTTTTTCTTTACTCTTAAAGACATTTGATCAAGTTTCATCAAGATTTATTAGAAATTTTCAATTTATGTAGTAAAAATATCAACTATGATTCCCCAAGAAGGGCTAACCTTCAAATATGATGTAATTTATAGTCACACAGAAAATGTTCTAAGCAAGTTAGTTGAGAGTTGACCACAGGAAGTGAGATTCGCTTCAAGGGATTTCTTTTAGTTATTTCTTATGAATAAAATTGCTATACCTTCTTAATTTCGTCCAGAAACGAATTAAACTCGTATATCAAGGTATAACTGTACATTGAAAATAAGTATTTAATCTCCATATGCATGTTCAATATTCATATCCAACCGCAAATAACAATATAATAATTCAATCATATTTCAAATGATAACTATCAACATTATTATATGTACAAGAAGTAGGCCAGGACGGAAATGACGTCAGAAATATGATTTCATTATTCATTCAAAGTATAGACAGAATAATACAATTATTCAAAAACAAATTTGTCAAGTCTTAGTACGTCCATATATTACACTATTATTAGTGTTTTACAAAAATTGTTCCAATTAAAAAATTAAAAGCAAAGGTAAAATAATTTGGATCTGCGAGTATGCTAAAAGAAAAGAAACTGAAAATTAACGTGGTCACACTAACAACATGAAAAAGGTTTTGAAGAAAAGTGATATATTTATCATGAAGTTCTAGTAAATACCTACTAATAGTTATAGAATTAAATGATTTTGTATTCTGTTATATTCATGAGAAAAGAACGTATCTTTGACACATTTTATGTAGCTATAATAAACTGTGTAAGATATTGACACTTTTTTTAATAAGTTTTTCATATTCTTAATCACTAATGACAATGGAGCGTCAGAACTCAAATCAATAAAGACAGCTTTCTAATTATTGGAAAGGATTTGCGATAAATGAATAGCTCTATTTTTAGTGATGTGTTGATACATTAATATTTTTGATGTATCTCTTAATATTTTTTTTAAAATTAAAAAATGAGGAATAAGGGTGTGAAATCAAATGATTCTTTAATAAATATCTTATTCTTTCCAACTGTAGAACTATTACTCTTTGGTAGTACTTAGCAATGACGTATGAATCACAAAGGCTCCAGTTCCAATATAAAATGTTTAGGGGTCTTAATATATTTTGCTCTCCCCTCAAAAAAATTTGAACACCTAATATAGAAACACTTTCCATAGTCCTGCATAGAAGGGATACATTCATTGTTTAACAGAAAATAACTTGAAGTGAACCGATTAACATTCACAGCAATATTAAGGTATACGATTAGACGCTATTAATATATTTTATTTTATTTTGCAATTGTCTATCGCAGCGTAACTTGACTAATAAAAAAATAAACGCTATATTTTATTGTCAGCTGTCCATTTTTTTTCTGCCAATCAGTGTTATGAACGTTGATTGTTAAAATTAGAAGGAGCTAATATGAAGCTGCGAACAATTTCAAAAAGGAACTGAATAGTAGTTTCGTAGTTGGGAGAACTATCAACTTATTTGTGAACTTTTTTCTACTTCTTTTCGAAAGAAACATTGCGTGATCCAATAAATATAACGACATGGTAGTGAAAATCTCTTGACAGTTGTTTATGCATGCAACAAAATGTTTCAGATACTTAAGTACATACATCAATATAATTACTATTAATTGTCTGAGAATATGTAACTTTTCACAGTTTTAATTGTCTTTAAAAGGTGGATAAAGGTAATTATAAATCAATTAAATGCATTTTTTTTCGTAGCTTCACCTTGAAGTATATCTATAAATACATATTATAAATATTTGTATAAAGCAAAAAAATATCAGAAACGGAAATATTCCCTTATATGGTATTTATTTTATTTGCTCAAACTGTCATCAAAAATGTAAATGAGGTATGGATAATAAATAGATTCTGT
Source organism: Lepeophtheirus salmonis (assembly GCF_016086655.4). Classification (NCBI taxonomy): domain Eukaryota; kingdom Metazoa; phylum Arthropoda; class Copepoda; order Siphonostomatoida; family Caligidae; genus Lepeophtheirus; species Lepeophtheirus salmonis. Next base: position 19,516,582 of record NC_052138.2, on the reverse strand, counting down.
TCAATTTAAAAGTATTTGCTATTCGGTAATACCAAATCACTTAAGTTTTAAAACGAATACGAATAATTAATTAGACATGTGAAAAAGTGCTCCTCCTAGCGAGTGCCGTTCATTCCAAAAACATGTTAGTTAGGAAGCTGCTCTATGTATATTGATATTAATTTAAGCTTTCGTGAGAAGACATATAACTACAGTCAAACCCGGATATAAGAGATTTGGATATAATAGAAATACGTTTAATATCAACATTCTCTATGATGGTATTTTTAGTTCCATAAAATATTTCGCATACAAGAAATATGAAGTGTAATTAATTATAATTATATAATATCCCTAAATCATCAACTACTACAGTATGTCCAAAAATTGATGTTTGTTTTTAAAAACAAATCATGAAATAACCTAAACAAGTGATTTTTTTTTTTGGCGAGAAACTTTATTTACTTCGCAATATGACACCTTTAAGCTTAATACATTTTTTATGCATTTTGTCATCCCTTCATACAGATTATTCAAAGTATCTGGAGAAATTTTTTCCCAAGCTTTTGTCAGTTTTTTTTTTAATTCATCCTCCGCAGTTGCTGAAGTTTCATTGATTTCCCTTTTGACCAAGGCTCACAAATTTTCAATGGGAGACAAATCAGAATTGTTGGCAGGAATCCAAGTAGTCTGAACACCTCTTTTGCGCCTTTTTGGAGTGGTGAGCAGGGAAAATGCTGGAAAATGGCTCTTGATGTGCCAGGCAACATTTTCCTCTTCAAAGGAGGTCCATTTTCTTCAGTAAGAGACAATGCACACATCAGAGACTTGCTGAGGATCTCTGTTACGTAGTACTCGGTCGTAACAGTTTGGTGTCGTGGAATCAGGTGAAGATCTGATACTACCTGGTGGCTGATAACGGCACAAACCTGAATTTTCACAGGAAATTTCACAGTCGGAGTGGGTTCCACATCTCCCTTATTTCTTGGCAAAATACGATCTGTTTGGGGATTTGGGCATGAAATAGCTCAGATGGACTTTCATCACTGAAGAGGATACATTTCAAGTCATCTGCAGTCCAGCGTTTACGCTGACAACAGAATTAAAGTCGGGCCTTCCTTTGGTTTTCTGAAAGTTTGGGGTGCAGACGAGGTTTGGCAAACCATTAAAATAGTGCCTCAGGTATTTGTGCACAGATGACTTGGATATTGGATAGCCCTTTGAAGTCAATCTTGCTGCAAGTTTCCCTTATTATTGCCTCTCTTCGGACAAAGATTTTGAAATCACTAGTTTGGGAACTTTGCTAGTTTTTTCTTCCTTCCTCGACCCTTCTGATTTGCAAGGGTTTGTCCATCCTTCCTTTTCTTAAAACAATTCTCAATGGTCCTGAGAGGAATATGTAACCTTTGAGCAACTTCTCTGTGGCTTGATCCGCCCTCTATCATGCCAACAGCCTTGGCCCTGGTCTCCAACGAGTGATCTCTCACCATTTCAGATATTGAATTTTAACTAACATCCTGTGGTGTTTTCTGAACACTTTTATACGATGTATGATACAATCATCGAAGGTTATCGAAGGTATAAAAATTCAATATTGCCTAATGATTATATCAGCCAAATTTCATTTTATTCCGACCAAAAATATATTTTTTTAAAAACTATAAAACGGATATTTTTAATACCACCATCAATTTTTGGAGATACTGTACATACAAGCTATCATGGACATATACTAAATCAGATGGAGCATTTGCATGCGTTCATGAAAAACCGAGAGTAACCTTAGGGGCTTTGTAGTGGAGTTATAACTATAAATCCTTCTTAGACTTGAGGATAGACATCAGATTAAACCTTGACCATGTTCTTGTTCCTTGTACCCCTGGCTCATCTAAAGAAACATCATAAAATCTTAGCTGCAATTCTTTCAATTATTTTTCAAAATTACCAACTTGATTTTCGACTAATTTTTATTCAACATGCTCAAAATTTGACCGATTAATATCCCTCTACATAGTCTTACAAGTTTTTTAATATTCCCAATCATCAACTTCTAAATATTGTCCTTTTCGACTCACTCTAACAAACGAGATGTGTTCAAAAAGTAAGGTAACTTTTCAAATTTCGCGGGTAAGGTATATTTGGTAGGCTCGATTTTTTTATTCTTTTTTATGTTAGAACAACCACCACGAGCATATAGTAACTGTTTCAGCTATAAAATATATTTAATTTGTATGTGATAGGCATAACGGTTAGAAATATTATGCGGGTTTGGCAATTTGTGGCTATTGAAAAACATGAATCAAAAAATTTTCATCAAATTTTGTGAAAAAAGTGCAAAATACTAGAAATGTCGACATTGGCATACGATAATTCTCTTTCCCGGATGGCCGGGAAGATGGCAATGAAAATCCTCTAACTGGACGCCCAAGCAATCAACAACAGATGAAAACGTTGAAGCAATGTAGAAAACTGTTTTTGAAAACCGTCTAATCACTATCTGAGAAGTTGCTGAGGATATTAACATATCAGTGGGCCTTTCAATTTAAAAAAATTGAACGTTTAGGGCATGAGACGTTTGTCAGCAAAATTTGTTCCGAAACTGCTTAATTTGGACCAAAAGAATCTTCGCATTTTTGGGCAAAAACAACACCACAATTATTCCTTAGCCACCATATTCACCGGATTTGTCCCCTTGTGACTTTTTCATATTCCTAAAATTGAAAAAACCTATGAAAGGACGGGGATTTGCAATGATTGAGAAGATTGAGACTGTATCGTTGGAAGAGATGAAGGCAATACCAAAAAATTCTTATGGAAAGTGCGTCGAGGATTGGAAAAATCGTTGTCACAAGTGTATTGTATCTGACGGTGATGAGGACAACATAAAGATTGATAAATAAATAAAATACAAAAATACAAAGTCACCTCACTTTTTGAACAGACCTCTTATATTTCCGTACACGGTGTAATCTGTATGTATGTATTTTCTTTCCCTATGGCAACTTTTTAGCTTCTCTCAAAGGAACAAACATATGTATTATATGTGTAAGTATATAAAATAAGATAGAAACGTGATTAAGAATTATACTAATTATGGATGGAAACACGTATGTAAGGAGAGAGAGAAGTAAAGAAATGATGCTTAGAATGTATATTTCACTCAGCTTATTTACTTATATACAAATAGAATAATGATACAATCTATTTTTCGTTTCTTTTCTCTCCAAAAAAAAGAGCTGAAAAGGTAGTAAAGGAAAATAATATCTGGTTAGCAGTGTTTGCGTTTAATTAATTAATTTATATTATTGTGTTAATGATACTATTAAAATATTTTGTTTTTAAGTTGGGAAAACGATATTAATAAAAGATATTTTATTTTAATATGAAAATTATCTTTTATATACTAAAAAATATTTGAAATGTACCATTTAATTTTATTGTAGTTAAATCTTTCTTATCCAAGTTTTTCCACATATTACTTTAACAAAAAGGATCATCTATTTCTATAAGAAAAATTTTCATTCATACATTTTGCAACAAAAGTATTTGCTTTGTTTGCCTACATTTGCTTAGTTGTGGAGAGAAAAAAAAAAAAAAAAAGTTCATTGTTTTCCGCATTTATAATTAATTTTCGTAGAATTTCTTCATAGAAATTATCTACAAATAAAATTACTTTATTTTAATGATTCGGGACTACATTAAAAACTTTAAGAAATTCGGACAAATATATTTCTTTTTATTTGAAGGACAAGTCAAGAAGGTACTTATTTTTTCGATACTTTTGATCAATTTACCTCTCCTTAAAGTTATGGAATGTTATAACGACTAACGTAGGGTACTTATAATTTTTATTTTCTCTAGTTTTTATCCTTTTCTTGTTTAACCCATGATCACTTCGTTATCTTTAATGTATTTTCAAAAAGAAAAGTAATAAAAGGCCAAAAAACAGTTGTTTCTTGGGCAATTCTTCGTATCTATGGAATTATTATTCCATATTTACTGTAGATAATTGTTAGCAGCAAATCAAGAGTTAATTAAAAAACTCAATAAACTTTCAAATTTCTGATAAGGAGAAAATAAGTAGAAAAATTGACAACAAAATTCATTGTAAATTTTTATTTTGGCGGGGTAATGCTGTGATATGCTTTTTATGTATGATTTGATTTTCAGGATTTTCCTTGCCTTTGAGATGTGAAAGACTAAAAAAGGCTTTAGATTTGCTTTGTAGCATTAGGTCTATTGCTTTATTAGTCTCTATTTACCAATTTTGAAATTATTTTTTTTGTATTTTTACTCAGTTCATTTGTTTAGGATTACTTTTGTGGAAGAAAGAAATAATCTGGAAAAAGACTATTCAATGCAAAAATTTATCAACGAGTCAAATATATTTAACTTTTTTTTCTAAAGACAGATTTTTAAAGCTTTTAGCACTATTTATATATTAAGTAACTTCTGCATTAGAAAACCAAAACCAAACTATCTTTTGTAAATGAAATCCAAAGATAGGTTCCCATATCTATCATGCATGTTCACTGTAAAAATAATGCATATACCTATGGACATTGGACAACTTATTCCCAAAAACCTATCCTTGTATAATCTTCAAACTTCAACAAATCACCCGGACTAAATGAAGAGGTTTTGTTATTTTAAAATATGTAATCTTTGTAAGAGTAAAAATATCCTCATAAATTAAACTTATTAAACATGGAAATTACTAAGATTGTATTTCCTCTCCCCAAAACAGGGATCCTTTCAAATCACAGAACTTTTTTATTTTGACAAGGAGAGTCGTTGAAGTTTGAATAATATAATATTCAAAGGCTTAAGAAATATATTTAGTTTACACGCATGATAGATGGGATACCCCACCTTTACTTATTTACACTTCTAATAAACTCTTTTAGAGTATAAACAGTTTCGTATTTTCTAAACATAGGAGTAGAAAATAGCTATGTTTTACGAAAAGATTGTGATGTAATGGGACAGCGGAATCCTTCAATTCATCTTGTCATAACTTTCTGGCACTCAATTGAAAACTGCTTAAATGCTCCTGTATTTGTACAGTAAGTTGTCCTGTAAGTTGTTAACGACCATTTGAAATGAGTTAGGTACGATCTGCAATTTGCTTGTACTCATAGTTTTGGCCATGTACATATGTTGGTTTTTGACCTACTTATTATTTTTTTATGGTATGAATAATATATTTTGATGAATTGACGCATTTTTAAACCCTTTATTCCAAAAAAATGAATTTACTCAATCAATCATATGTAAATAAATATTTGTATAGTAAAAATATTAATTGGTTTTTGTATGTTTTTAAACACTTGTTTTATTTATAAGTTATTTTATCTACAAAAATATTATTATGTATTGATATATCTTCAAGAAGTGATTCAATTTCTTTTACTGTTTGTCCCTATTATGTAGAATTATAGTCATGTTAAAAGAATATGGAGCAATACAGTTATATTTATTTGTCAAATAATTTAAAGTTATTTTTGTAAAATTCATCCCATTAGAACAGCGGAATCGATATTTGTTCAATATTGATAAGTCTATTTAAGCTGATTTTCCACTACAATTCACTACACTTATCGTAAAACAAATTACAGTTATCCGGTCTTTTCTACTAAAGATATTCTGAGAAAAAAAGGTGACAAGAAAATTTAAATAATAATGAGTCATAAAAACATGTATCTAAATTAAGTTAACACATTTACAAAACTTCAAAAAATAAAAAAATGACTAGAGATGGGAATTTTATCGAGCGGAGGAGAATAAAACTGAAATGTTTATTTTCATGCAAAAACCTCATCTTTAACAAAAGATGAACTTGAAATTCAAGGTTTTCTCGATGGATATGCTTGTTGCCTCTTTCCTCAGAGTCTCTTATGGAACTATTTTATTTTTGTTTCATTCAAAATAAAAGATTTCGTGATTATGAAAATTGTTTGTTAATTGATGAAAAAGGATCATTAATGTTACATAATCTCCTATTAAGAGTGAATAATATCTTTGTAAATATTATAATATGTATTTTTAATCATCAAATAATTATAACTAAATATTTATATACGGTTAAAATTTTTTTTGGGAATTACGTGAAGGCATTTGGGTTTTCCGAACTGACAAACGCATTGCTCTATATATTCGTTAAAATTCAGAAGTTGCAAAAAACAATCTAATGTAAAACCATGGACTTAAATAAACTGTTGTTTATACAAATCATTTAAATAAGCACGGATTAGGGGTATTTGATCATTATAACTTAAAAAGTTAGTTAACTTTTGTTAGAAAATTAATGTTTAAAAAAAAGTATTTTTGAAGAGTTTATATTTAATAGCCTTATAATTTTGTAACCTATTTAACTTCATATGCAAAATAACTCCCCATTAATTGTTATACTAATCCCATGGTTATGGAGTTTTATGATGAATATACGATATTTAAGGTCGACAATTGTGAATATTTTTTCCATTCATCTTAATATGTTGTAAACAGTTAGTATAACTCAAATAAATAACTAAAACATTATTTTAAGTAATTATGATTATTGAAAACATGATATTTTATAATCAATAAAATTAAAAAATAATAATTTACGATCTTTTATAAAAATATATAATGTTCATAATACACAATCCTTTATCCGCAAATAAAACCGAATTGGTTAGTTTAAAAGCCATAGTTTAGTTTATTGTGTGTTGATTTGAACAATTATCCAATTAGTTTGACTTATCTTTAGCTGAAATTTTTTTGACTCAACTCAAATGATGATTCAATTTTCAAATTCAAAAAACCCAAATTGACTTCATTTATTTATTTTATGTCAATAAACCTTTAAAACTGATTAAAAATGTTATAACTGATTTTCTAATCAACCAACTTTAACCTATTTATTGAGCCAAATTTAATTTTATAGTTTTTTCTCAAGGAGTTATAAGACATTTTCTAACAATTTTTGAGATATTATTAATCTACGACAAATAAACCTAAATGTTTATCTTTTTTTAAAACATTGAAAGAATAAAAAAGTTAATATAGAGTTGAAAATTATGTAATTTATAATTAGGCAGGGGAAATCCGTAAAGAGACCCTAACTCTAAGGAACAAGCCGACAAATATTTTAACCCATTAAAAATAAATTGTCACCTTGAATTCTTCATTTTCACCTTTAGACTCGTTTCATTGTTAGGGGGGGGATTTTGGTGTAGGTTCATATTCTGAAAATTTGAAGTATGCTTGGGATAAGTCATAAAGTTATATTAAATTATCAGCGAGTAGAAAAGATAGAAATAAGTAGAAATTGCCTTCCGTATCGAGCAAGTAAATAAAAATGAATTACCCCATATCGATCCTCAATTGCATATATTCAGAGGCCAAGAAAGACTAACACTTATAAAACTCCAACACATCCTCAGTGTTACTCTCATACATTTATGAATCATGTGCTTAGATCTTCATTTAAGCAGAAAAATGATAACAGCTTCGGAAAAAAACAGGTTGCAACTATAAATAGTATCTCACTACCCTTAGGTCATATTTCCTACAACTCTATAAACTACTATTCTATCTGTCATGTCTCCTCTTTATTCAGGTATCCTATAGGTATGCGTAGTTATAGTTATAAAAAAATATGACCTTAGAAGACAGTGATACTTTTTATAGTTTCAGCTTGAGTAGGTTATTTTTTAAATTTTCCAAATCTTAAATTAGTATTATTCTTATAGTAGCATTGAGGATTGATATCGTAGTAACTTCTCCCTATATCTTTGATAGACACGGAGTGTAATTTGTGTTTATTTCCTTACTCTTAAAGCTAGTTGCAACTAATCTAATCAAAAGTCATGACAGCTAAGCTGCTCTCCTACAAAACATTATTATAATCGTTTGAATGACCTCGTTAATTTTCGTTTATTCTTTTTAACTTATCGGAAGGTCATATTTTTTACAACTATATACATAGCTACCTATTATTTATTTTTATGCAATGCATATCTACATACATTATATTATGAAACCTCATTCTATGTGCAAATTACATATTTATGCACCAATTTTCGTAACCAACTATGTAACTCCATACATAACTAATATAATTTCTTCTTATTTTAATAAATTATTAATTATTGCATTTTATTTTTTTATTCATCTTATAAATATTTCTACATAATATATATGAACAAACTACACTATATTAACTATTTTCCTTAAGGCAATTCTGTGTCTCCAAATACTTTAATTATACTCGTTATATACAAATTTTACTCAAAAGGTGGCGTTTTAAAAAAATTATAATTAGTTAATCACGAGAGATAAAAAATTCGATTTATATAAAAAGACATCCAAATACAAAAAAAAAAAAAAATTCTGGGAAATAGGTTAAATTTTATATTTTACTCAAAGTACGATATTCGTAAACTGATTTCAATATTTATGTCATAAAATATTTTATAAATTTGAATTTGATTATTATATTAGAAAGATTAAAGGAGTCATTTCAAAATTTATCAAACTAAAAGTATTGTTAATTTGAAATATCTATAGAAATTATAAAGTGGAATAAACGAATCCCGAGATAAAAAAGACTCTTGACGTCAAAAATTTCAAATTTAAGTTGATATATTTAAAATAAATATTTTGTTCACTAATTGAAAGATAAAAAGACTAATTGTAAGTATTAACCCCTTAACAGATTAATCTATGTATCAAATCCATGTCAATTTCGTGGGAAACAAATTCGAAAAAATAACATTTATTTTTGTAAAATAACCAGACGTGACAGAATATAGGAAATATCTGGTAGTTTTGCTTACTGAGATGCAGCATATCAGCTATTTGATTTTTTGGAATCATCACAATCATGGATTTACATAGATCAAACAGTTCCTAAAGTTTATGAACTCCCTTATGGGCACTCTAATTCCTGAAATATCCATCACTTATGCTACGTAATTTTCCTTCTATGACGAGATATCGTTTCTGTTGAAAAAAAAAAGAAGTAGAAATTGAAAACGAGATATATCTTGTAAATTTTGTATCAGAGTTAATTGAGTTTTTTCGTGTGATGTCATACTAAAAAGCAGCGTCACAAAATTGGAAAAAATGTAAAAACACTGATCATTATTCTATGAAAGATGTTTGTTCATTGTGACATCAGTGAAGACGTATTTGCTATTTTCTGTCATCATAATATTTATGTATATATTTACAAACAAATCTTTAAGATGTTTCTCCAAAGCCAAACTAAATTCTTATAAAATATAAAAATACAACGTTTTATTAAAAAAAATGAATCAATTTGACAACTTTTTGAAGCATGACATTTTGATAAGCAACCCGATCATTTAACATAAAACGAAAATACTCGTCATTTGCCTTCTTGTATACTTGTTAAAAGTGAGAAACTAAAATCAAATATAAATAGATAAACTACCCATAAAATAACCATATATAATTATAAAAACGTTGGTTAATTTGCTGATTAATTATTACATACTTTGTATAAATTATCATTGTTGTAAGAGAACGAGTAGTCGACCATTTAGTTACAATGTGCATTTTATAAATGTATAAAACTGTAAACTGAAGATCATTTTTAAATGTCATTTTTTTGATACAAAAGAATGCTAACATCGTAATTCAACTGTCTTGACATTAAAAAAAAAAAAAAATATGCAAACTAAAATCTTTTTTGTTTCAATTACATTATTCATCATTTTTGTATAAAATGATTCATAATGCATTTTTTATCTCTTTCTTCATAAATTTTGAAATTGTTCACCATAACATTAGAATAATATTTTTTTTGGAAAATATTACACCGAATAGGTATACAGACAGTGTATATATTATTTAACAACCAACAAAATTATATAGAAAAATGGATTTTCTCCTAAACTAATCATCCGATTTTAACAAAAACCAATACCAAATGACAGTTTAATGAAAAAATAATATTATTATTTAATCTAATCTCCTTTGGAAGATTCTGGAATTCCTCCCGTATGTTTTGTTGTAGGATGATCTGTTGGTGTATCTCTCAACTGCACTCGACAGGTCTGGTGAGCTTGGATGCCGAACGCTTGGTCCAACAAAGTAAAAAAAAAATTGAAAAAATTGTTTGTTTATTTTTCTGTCAGAAGTTGAATTATTCTCATCTTGTATAATTTGTATCGCAAATCATCTGCCATACATTTTCAGAACAGTTGAGATTCCTGCAAAAATTGCCCTCATCTATTTTCGATGGCTCATCATAAATAATCGTTTGAAAATTTGCAATAATATCCCGACCTCATGCTGTTGATTCATAATCACCCCCAGACTTTTCCAATTCCTTCCTGACCTTTTTGAAAAAGGGTATGTCAAGGGTTAGAAAGTTCGGAGTGATTTTATCGCCCGGTGCGGATCAAAACTAGGAAACTCCCCTTTCCACGATTGTGGAATAAATACTTCATTGATGATGCCATTTTTTTTAAAGCCAAATATTTATGGCTAACCCTTAAAACAACAAACAACGTCGTACCTACGTATGCGCTTAAATTTCTTTGTTAAATAATATGTTGTGAGTATGCAATAAAACAATTTTGAACCAAAATCCAGAAAAAGGGAAATGTTTTTTAATATTTTTCATAAACAACTCAACATTTACATTTATTATATATATTTCGTTCAATTAAAGACACTCAACATTGCTAAATATAATTTGTAATCTTCATTTGATTTATGAAACTTAATCTGCCCCAAATATGGCCTTTGAAATAAACTCTATCAATTAATTTATTTACTTTAAGTGAAATTATGCAACATTGCCAAAGGATTAATTTGAATAATTATTTGTCGAAGAATACACATGTAACCTATGCTCAACTTATAAAAAAATCATTCTAGCATGTTTTTGTATTTACTCACCACATATATAGGTTGAATGTAAATACATTAAGTCATTTTCTAACACCAACAATTAAGTTCTATGACACTTTATGAAATGTAATGGTTATATTTTGAGTCTAAATATATATATATTAGGGTGTCCTATAAAATAATAAGTATTTTTTTACAATGTTACGCCTTTTATTTTGTTTGAATTTACAAAAGCAAATAAAAAGTACTTTGCATCATTCTCTATTAATTATTTCGACTTATATATTTTACTTGCCTTGGTGCATCCTAATGTTATATATAATTCCTTGTAAAAACTTTATGTATTTGAGCAATAGTAACAAGGCTATATAGGTAGTATTGTTTATGTTTTATTGATTCAAAGACATGATATGTTAACCAATTAAGTAGAACAATTATACATTAAGATTTAGATGTTAAATATTTAATAAATATGTATTTACTAATTACTGGCTCATAATTTTATTTCCAACACATTTAATCTTTAAAATGAGGCATTTTTCATTGTATTTGCTAATTAAGTTTGATAAGATTTTTATTATGATCTCATCTAACATTGAACTGATGTACAGTGGAGTAATTAACTCTGCAATACTTCCCTGTGTGTAAATCTATCCCAAAGGCAAATATACCCTTGTAAATTTTTTGTGTCTATCATGTTGTTGTTCAGTTGCTCTATGTATATAAATTCTTAATTTATCATTTACTAACTCTATTCAATTTTTTGTGGATGATAGTTAGTTTGATTTTGAGATATTAACTAATTTTGGAATTCATTTGTTTCTATTCCTACCATTAGAGTAGCTTCCCCATTTTAGCTTGGAATTAATTATCGAGGTATCAAAGAATATTTTCTATTGGTACTCGTTATTTATCCACCCCAAAGATGAATATGCAAAAATACTAACGAAAGAAGAGTGGAAGATCTTTTATTCTGCAAAGAGCATCTCTTTTCTAAAAATAATACTTTATCTAGTTAATTAGAAATAATCTGAAGACCTTGCACACCTTATCTCATAGTCATTGGACATACCAGCCCAGTTCTTCTTAACAAAGGCATTCAGGGAATCAGCGTTAAGGTACTTTGCAGGGCTAGTTCTTCACGAAGCTCAATATTCCATACTCCAGTGGAGAGCAGTCCGGTAATGAGAGGGGACATAAGTTTGGAGGGCAGAAATTGTCGAGGTTTTCCCTTCAGTTTGTTATAACCAGGGCTTCAAAACCTCTTTCATCACCTATTTTACAGAGTGATGGACGCAGACAAGATCTGCAATCCGTTGTTTTTTTGTCTCTATTGTCGTTGTTTGTTGACGTATTGCAAACAATTATATAGCTTATGAAAGCAGATGAATAACTCAACATTGATTGCCATGTCTACGGTTCTTTACGAGGGGGAAATCTCATTTTGAAGGAACATTAAATATTGGGACGTGGCTTTTTCACAACTCCAAATTGAATTATGTATATTTATCAATCATAAATTTCGAGTTTTTATTGTTATTCCACTTCAAGTAAAGTTAAATTTTCCTCAAAAAATATTTTGGGTAAGTTACAATAGTTTTTATAAAATTGTAAAGTCAAATCTTTTTATAGTTCGAGTAATACTCGAGTTCAACAGTAATTTGAATTTTTGGCTTATAAAGCTTTATTTAGCATTGAATTATATTAATCCAAAAAAAAATTCCTATAGTAATCTAAATCTAAAATGGTGACAGATTATATCTGAACTAATAAAATTACATTTCGTATGAAAACTAAACAATAAACATTGTTTTTTTACAAATTAGATATATTTATAAATAATATTTAAAAACGCAATAACCAGTTATTTTCAATGAAAAGATACATAACTATCATTGGCTTCAAAGATTGTAATAGACATTTAATAACATATACTTTTCTAACCACACACTTTAGAGTTTGCAAATAGTAAAAAAAAAAGTCATAAAAAATATAATAGGTACGCAATTGTAGTCATGTTGTTATAGTATCCATATTCTCAACATGAGTCATAGCTTGAATGCACTTTTCTCTTCCAATGTAAATAATATATACAAATACATAGTGACATACAAGTCTAATTAATAAGGGAGACGGAGACAGTTGCGACACAGGACGGGTATAAAAGTCTACATCATTTACATATCAATTATATAATACTAACGCTAGTACCCGGTATTGCCCGGAGTTATTAAGTGTCAACGAATAGACAAATTTCGCTTTAATAATTTTAGAAAATAACTCTCCAACAAGAGCTGGAGCTTTGGATCGACCTCCTTCCCGAATTGTTGGTATCTCTGGGTTATATCTTGCGGAGAAGGTCTCTGCCCATTACATAGACAAATGGCAGACACTTTGGTCAAAACTTGACTACTGCCGTCAAAGCTGTGCGATGCTCCCAAGAGTTAGACTTGGGAGGAGGAAGCATCTCTTAGATTTTTCTAGAAAAAACTGTACTCCTTGGTTCAATTTACCACTCGGCATTGTCTCCTACACCATACTATCACCATATGACCCATTGCGTTAGCCCATTATATTGTGGGTGTTGTTTATGAGATGAAAAACCACTTCATCTGGTTTATAAGTGTTCTAAATTTATAATTGAGAAGACACAGCTTTTGGACAATTTTGGATATTTTCAAGGTCATTTTGTATCCAGTCTCTCCATTTTCTTAATGGACTAGGGCTCTGGCTGAAGATTGCATCATCCCTAGAAAACGTTCAGAACAGACAGCAGTAGGAGATCTAATCGGCAAATTATTGCAAGGGCACCACAAGTTAAAATCATTTTTACATGTGCATGTAATGATTGTATGTTTTTTTATGATGTGTAGCAATACACGTTTTATATGAAACTTCCTAACAAATCTTTGATTCATTTGATACTGTGCTCTTAGTATATTATACTCCCTTTTTTCGTCTTTATATTGTTTTGTTATACGATATGCATTGGTAGTGATGAAAATTGCATGTATTTTGGCATGTTAAAAAAACAACGAAAATCAATATTGTAATCCTGACAAATGGAAGAATATTTTTGGGGAGAGCTACTTAGTTGTCATGATGTTTCATTAGATCAGCTGCAATCTGCTTTGACAAATGAAGAGGGGAGAGAAAAAGAAATAAACATTGACAAGAATTACTCCAATGTCGATCTTCAACTATAATTTGAGTCCAACAAAGACTTATAATTGTAACTCTGCGACAAATCCTCAATAATACCCTTTTTATGAGCACACGCAAATGTTACATCTGGTTTATGAATATATTTGAAAGTAATAAGAAAGGAAGTTCCCTACGTCGGAGTTAAATAATAATTACAACAGCTCAGCAAAAGAAAATTTATTCTATAGATTACCAAACCACAAAATACACACGATTTAGATCTCTATACATTAGAGATCACTATATAAGTGCAGCCTTTGACAGTTTTTTATATATACAGATAAAATTTTCCTTCTTAATATAGATTATTGTGCAAAAAATCGATAATTTTTGCCAACTTTTCTTCAATATATTGGGTGCAACTGTTTCTGAGGGGTAAATTATTTTTTTCAATAATTCAGTCCATTTTTCATTGTTTTTTTCTCTTAGAACTTTCTTTGCATTATTTATTCTCATTTAGAAATTAGTATAATTATACTTTCCCATTACTTTTAATCAGAGTAGGCCCTTTTTGAAAATGTATTTTTATTATCTATAATATAAATCTTAGTCTACTTGATTACATTTTTATTTAATTATTCAATATGATAAAAAGTATATATGTTGATTTATCAAAAAATATTACTTTGTCTATTTTTTTTAAAATTTATAACTCAAATTGGATATTTGTTAATCTTTCCTGGTTAGGGGAACAGTTGCATCATTAAATAATTTGTATACAAATTATTGTACTATTGTTTTCCTTCAAATAGTCACACACAATAGCAAACATATGTATGTATATTGAGTTAAAATTTGAGGGGTTTAAACTAGTAATTGAGCCATTAACAAAAAGGGTTGTAATTGTCCCCGGTCTCCCCTACATACACATTGCACCTTAGCCAATGGATTAAGAAAGAAGAAGAAGAAAAGAAAGATGAAACCAGTGATGGTTGTGCACCAAACACAATATTATTTATACACAACTGCGTGCATCCAAAAACGATTCTCCCTCCTATTTGCCACATCTGAGAGACCTTTTATTAAAGTATACATACATTTGTTAAGAATGCATCGTTCAAATAAATAGATAAAGAGTTTTGTTGGCATTTATTTATGTATGGTATGATTTAAACCATGTGTTTTATAACTACAGGGTGTGTGAAAAAAAGTCACTTAGATTTTTTACCTTATCTTCATGGATAAGTTCGATTATTAATCGTAAGTAGGGATCAATGTGTTAGAAAACTTTCACTTCCCATCCCGTCCTAAATTGTAAGGAAATGAACCAAATCGTACGCAAAAGCCGTACCATACAACACTCTTTGCTAAATGACGTCATCATACATATCTTCTAGTTACATTATCATAAATAAATCGTTTTATAATTAAAATAAGTCTAATTTATACTTTAACTAGGCCAAAATTAATATTAATGGCAAAATAATCACGTATTTGAAAGATACTTATAGTTCTACTAAACTAACTCTCTTGGTTAACTGAGATACTTAACCAATATATTAGTGAAAATGATCCATTGAAGATTGCTCTTTAAAATTTGGGACGTTTTGCATGGAATGATTACATGGTACTGGCGGGACTAAACTGTACAGGACCAATTTTAGACCTAAATAAACGAACGATACAACCTAATTGTATGAAATAACTTATTGGCAGAAACCTAGGTTCTTTTGAAAAAAGTAGCAACAAAAATATGGAGTGATGTAGCAAAGTGGAAATTGCACTTTGGATAAATTATTTCCTTTAACTCAATATGCGTAGTTCTTATTCACAGTCGCTACTAAAGAAGGAAATATACAACATGTATATTGACTTTAAAGAATATTCTTAGGTTAGATGGAGTAAATGTAATACTATAATGTTTATTTATACTTAATCAATGCAACTCCATCTAACAAACTTTAAAAGAAATTTAAATAAATTCAAATCAATGAAAAATAAACATTATATACGTCTATCATAAAAACTTCATCAACACAATTTAGTCCGCTAGTAAGGCTCAAAAGAAAATCATGTGGCCCGTTATTTGACTTAAACATTTGGACTCATCTTGAACAAATGGTAATTCAAAAACCCTATAGCTATACAAGCTCTGAAGGATTCCATGGCTAAGAAATGGGGGGAAATGTACCTGGTCAACCCCTGCTACGCCTTCAAGGATCGTTTGGAGAAGGTAATTTAAAAAAAAGGCCCCCATATTGCAGGGGTCGTGCAACATCCCACTTATTGAAAATTTACAGTTATCATATACTTAGGGGTATTCATATTTTAAATATCAAAAAAAGAAATGTAGCCCAGTTAATGTCGATTTTAGAGAAAGATTGTAAATTTTATGAATTTAGTAAAATTTAAGATTAAATATTAATTTTTATTAGTTGCATTAGGTTTTTTTTTAAATTATTTTTTTGATAGAAATCATACATATAGTAGAAAAAAAATTAAATAGTTACTTGGATGTCCACTTTCAAAATCAGTGCACGAAGCTTGTATTCGTTAAAATCCAATATATCTTATGCACAATAAAAATAATATTATATTTCTACATCTTTCTTTTTTTTAAATTAATTTTAAATAGATACTTTTTATTTGGTCACTTTATTTACACACCCTGTATTCAGATGCCTAGGTAGATTATAAGATGACAATGGAAGGTGGACCTTAAATGAACATACATTGGATTTCATAATTTTATGAAATATCTTATCAAAGTAAATGGATCTTTTAACATGGATCCTACATTTCTATCAACTTTTATTATTATTAGCGTTAGATCGACTTGAGTCCTTATTTTTCTACTCGAGATTTAGTTTGGGGTTTCATCACCACATCTCAACAAATAATAACAGTAATCAGACGAAGGGAGAGTTGTTGAGAAGTTGGACAAGACCCTTGAATTATAAATTTTCTGATACATAGTTTTGTAACTGTTATCTATTAATTGTAACCAGCAAGGTTGTACCCGGTTCAGGTTCAGCAGTTCTATCGGTCCCAGTCTCGGTCTCAGTTCTGACCTCGATTTTTTTTAATACAGGCTAAGTTTGGTAACAAGCACTTAAAACAATATTTGATAAACAGAGCCGCAGCTACCTTATACAAAGAGTGTGTACTGCCCCAAATTTCCCTTGGGGCCCTGAAAACCAAGGTTGCTTGCTACCATGGTTTTCAATGTAAGGGCAGTGTGGGGAGTCTAGGGGGGGTCAGCGACTGGTGCCCAAAGCCACTTTTCTATATCCATAAGAAGCCCTTTGCTATTTGGAACTCAGATGTAACTGTATCACCCTGGCAACGTAAAAAAATCTTTTGAAATAGTGAATTGTACATTAGAAACTCATAAAATTGATTTGTTGATTCAGAATATTTTGTTTTTTATAATATACTTATAATAGGATGTACCCGTATTATATATTTTATTATGTATATACTAAGAATTTGGAGCTTGCTAATCCATGGACAAACATACAACCGCCTATAATATTATACTATAGTAGATATGATGTACCCGTTTATATATTTTAAACTAAAATAAACTTGCTAACCCGCGTGACGGACGGATATAAAACCATAATACCTTACTATAGTAGATTGTATTTTCTTTTTATATTCTATACAGGAACAAAAGTAAAATAACCGATACCGATAAGCAATATATTGTGGTCTTGGTTCCGATCCCGGCTCAACTTTGTCGGTTCCGGTTCTAGCGGTTCAATAAAAGGAATCTATTGAACGGCTAAACCGATAAGGGCACAACCTTGCTAACCATTAAAAGTTACGATAAAAATTATTTATGACCCCCCGCCCATGGAAATGCTAGATGTGAGACAGAAAAAATTGATATAAATAAAAGCAAAATTTTGTCAAAAAACATGGGATTTTTTTTTCAAAAATGAAGAATATTTCATAATATGATGATCAAATGAAATCGGTTTTTATAATAAAATGTTTCAGTCCTACGATCCTAGCTATCCTTTTATTTTCTTCAGCTAGCTAGGATTGAAGAATATAAAAACTTAAAAACTAAATGATTGTTAGCTAGAACGTATAATAGTACCTTCTAGGCAAACATTACCAACTTTTAAATAAAAGTATCTTGTCTCCTTGAAAGAGATTATCTATATCAACTCAAATGACGTAGTCATCCGTAACTACGTAATTTCAGCTGTTGTGGTTTCCATAAAAGACTGATAAGGACCAGTCATAGGACTGACAAATTTTAAAGGACCGGACTGATGGAACTGCAGTTTTAAGTTTTTTTAGTTCGATCTAATACTATTAGCTGGTAAATCTTTTCTTTTTATCCTATCTTAATTTATCGATTCAAGCCATCTCTAACAATTCAAGTCATCACAACACTAATTATTATTCTTGTTAAGCCTAAACAAATGTAGAAGGCCCCGTCATGCATCAAATATGTATGTAACTGTTGCTTAAAATATGCGTCAGGGCAAACTTGATGCGCAAAAAAAATATTTTTTTTTTTTCATCTTCCAATTATTATTTACCAATTGAAAAAATATTTCTTTGGTATACAAGTGGCGTAAAAGTACCTTAGAGGAATTTAGAGATAGATCTAGTATATTGTAGTGTTGTATGCATAATTGTTAAGCCTTTTTTTTTGTAGAAGAGATATTTCATGTGGATTTAAAAAGACTGAATTTCAATTTATGGTCTGTGATGACTCATTATACGAAGATATAGGTATATAGTTCATCCTTTTAACAGATATGTGTCTGGTTTTACTTTTTAATACCAATGGCTTTACGTTTAGAGGAAAATATGTCTTTTACGTATTTGAAACTAATAGTTATCATTATTAATTTCATCAATAACAATTATTATTTTTGTAGTAATAAATTTACAAAATTAACGACACGCTGTAAATAATAATAAATGAAAAAACGAAATTGTGTAATTATATTTTGTAACATTATACAAAATGGTTGAGAAAACACAATGTTCACGGTTGGCTCACAAAATATAGAGAAATATAACATATATATCAATTTAGAGAAATAACGATAGTTAATCATAATTATACAGGGGTCAGTTATGTCCTTAAATATATAGTTACTAAGGTTTTTCAATCCCAGAAAACAAATTTTTAAATTACAGGATCTCAGGAAATATCCGGATCCTGTTAATAAATGAAAATACTACCTATGAAATTGAAAATTTTATTCTGGTGGCGTCCGCAGGATTATATATATATTTTTTTGGGATGGGGGTTCGGTTTTTGGAATTTTTTTGAAAAAAAAATTAAAATGTTCCGGAATTTTTTTTCCAAAATTCAATTTAAAATGCATTTTTATTTTAAACTAATATATTAATTTTTTGGGGGAAAAATTTCAAAAATCTATAGTTATTTACAGAAAATGAAATTTTTTCGAAATTTTATTTTAATAATTCAATTGAATCTTAAATATTAAATATTTAAAAAAAAATCAGTATTAATTTATTTTAGTAAAGAGCAAAAATTCCTGGGGGGTACAGCCACTCCAGCCCACCCCTGTAGACGCTCTATTATTTATATTTTAAAAAGAAAAAATACATTTTTAAGTAGTCCTTCCTACATTTTTAATTCTCACTTTCTTTATTTGTATTTTTATCCCCGATAGTGCAAAGATTTTTTATAGCTAACAGCTCATGTTTTTTTTTGCTTTTTTTATAATTCGGTAACCGATCCGACCCAAAAACTTAAAGTGTAAGTCATGAACGACTAATTTTAAATTCAGTTGGGGTTGTATAAATATTAATTAAATACACAATCCCACCCCTGGCTAAAAGTCAACTCGGGCATAAATAGGCCCTATGTAACTCTATTTATAAAAATACATAACATCTGATATGTTTCATCTCACACTTGGAAAACACACAATATATTATTCAAAATATTGGACTTTTGTGTAGATATGGAACAATTTTTTCAATAGTTATTTATCGAATTATATGTAATGAAGCTTACATTACAATATAATTAGGGATTATCACGGGAATTTCAAAGATGGTGCATTTTTATGACAACTTGTGATTCTATGTTTTTTTGGATGCTGATTCAGATTCTGAATTTAAAGAATTGAAATTTGGTGGTGGTGTCGCTGTTTTGCACCATTCCCTTGACAAAGAAAGCTCAACTTTTGAGCTTTAGTAAACATGGGAAAGTTGTTTTTTTTTCAGTGAAAAATGTCAGAAATGATGTTCTGACCCCAGTGCATGGTCTCACGGCGCTAATCCTGGTAAATACGGCCCCTTATAAACTCCGGGAAAACGAGATCAGGAGGCATAACTAGTTATTTACATGTCTACGACATTTTATATTTCCACGGACAAAAAATGCACCGGATATATCAAAATAAAAAGCTAAGCTGTCAAAATACTTAACATTGAAGAAAAATTCCAAATCAATTTTCCGTCCAAAAAATATGACAATATTAATTTCATTTTTGGGCATTTCTGATGCAAATATATATTTCAAGTTTGTACGAAAATTTGCTGAAATGTATAATAAATCAACAAAAGTAATATATATCACAAAATACAAATTTTAAGCCAGTCAACAACCACCTTTCCCTCTCCCACCAAAGAAAAAATTCCAGTCACGTCTCTAGGTACATATATATCTTATGTAAATTTGTATACGTATAATTGGTATTGTTTTTATTAAAGACAATCTACAAAAAGCCTTTACCATATAATAAAAGCATACTTATAAAAGCTAATATAAATACATAGATCCCCTTTACTCCTTGAAAAGCCTCATCTATGAAAAACTCATTAAGATCATGTGCCTTGAATACGGTGGTGTTCATCCATCTCTTTCAAGAAATACAGACAAGGAAGTAGTGAATAACAAAGAATCAAACATACCACAAAAACAGAACTCCCTCCCATCAACAAAGATGCCTCTTATTTTATAAAAAGTATATCATAAGATCTAGAACATAACTACATAACAAAAAAAAAAGTTTAATGGATTAAGTAAACACCCATAACCTTAAAGGCACTTTTTAAAAGGAAAATATAAATTCTAATTCCCTCCCAAGAATCATCATCACATTTCCGGGTCACCTTGCAATGTACATACAGAACACAATGGGACTCTTACAAGATATGTACACTGCTGTAGGGGAGACTAGGGAGCGTTACAACAAGAGGTACCACTCCTTGGGATTTATCCCAAGATCTTGGTATATTGACGTTATGTTAAGAATGGTTTGTATCAAAATATCGAAATCTGCGTATTTTATAAATGCAACATTAATTGATTACTTTCATTTGATGGTATTAATTACTAGCAGGGGTGCCGGCGTTGTAGGTTTGAATAGAGTGGAATATAAACAAAGAATGAAGGTTGAAGGATAGAGGACTTTGTCGAAAAAAGAAATTTATATTATCACAATTTGAATTTATGAAACTAATTATTATAAGTTGTTGTTTTTTTAATCTGTTTTTTCTAAAAAAACGTCCCACCCTCTCTCGTCCATACAAAAATCCATGTAAAAACCTTTCTGATAATATCTTATTACAAAAATATTGATACTCCAAAAAAATAATTTATTCATCAGAAACAGTTTTTAGCTAATCTCTCGAAGAAAAATGATTAATTTTTTTCAAAAAAATTAATCGGCTTCAAGTAAAAAAATTTTAATGTATAGCTTAATGACTGAATATTATTCAAAGTTCGAGAAAAAGGGGATGTTGAACTGGCCCCGGTCTTCCTTACAATACCTATCTACATAGATAGTAATGATAAGTTTGAAGGATTCTCTTCCACGATTATTCAATGGATCCTGCAACATCATGTTTACAGACATACGTATGCCGTTGTTGTTGGGATTCCAACAATGAGTCGGAATGGAATATTTTTAAACACTCAACTACATACAACCTTTGAAGAAACTTGAAGGTTACGTTCTAAATATTAACGTGCAAAGTCGTCATTCAAACCGAAATGTGATCATGGATATCACTTGTGTGCATATTAGATATGTACATATGATTTGGTGAGAGTTTTTGAGGATAATCAGTTTTGCATTAAAATGTAATTAGAACGGCAATTTCTAATGTTTATTTTATACTAATAATCTTTACTAAAAATAAGAAAGATTGTGGCCCGTCAACACAAAAGCAAGATGGAATGAATTTTCTCAAAATAGATGTTGTATTCTTTGACAAGTTATTGTCAATTTATTTTAACAAATTATTCAGATTATTCCTTAAGAGGGGCCACAAATTGCACTTAGAGTAGCTTAAGCTCATTGTTACATTGCAAGGCCAGTCCAGCTTTTTTTTAAATTCCGTAACTTGATCCTACCCGATATATTTAATAAAGTATTAAATGATGAACCAGCAAGTTTTTAGATTATATATGATTAAAAATCTTTTGTTATTAAATAATTTAATACATGATTTCTCCGGAATTTCCGGTAGATTTAAAACCTATAAAAACACCGGTAGAGAAACTTTAGTATATACTATATATTGTTGAATGCAAGAGAAATGCGGATTTGTGCTCATGAGTTGAACTCGAGTTGCATTTAAATCGAATTCAAGGGTGCCAAACTGATTTTTAAACTTGAAGGGTGAGAAGATTTTCTTACAAAATTAAGTTGCTCATTTTTTTAGTTAAATTATTTGTATTCTTGCTTAAGTGTTGGGCTATATTTAAAATAAAAAAAATTATATGTCCAATCTTTTTTTCAATCCTATATCTTCCTATAATATCGACATTGGAAGGGCAACATCCAGGAAATCATAATTATACAAATAGTTTTATAGTTGTACTAAATCAGAGAGGACATGCCTTTATTCAACTGCACCGTTGAACACATTAAACTAAGACTTAAAACTCAACTAGGACTGGAAGGGAACAGACACACTACTCAATTTAGAATTAAATTCAAAGACTACCAAAAATTGGGTCGGTAACTTTTAAAAAAGAACTCATGAACAGCTCAGAGATTCTAATCATATATGAGCACGACATACATTGAAAATAACATTTAGGTAATATTTAAAAATCAATTCCTGTCAGAGGATTTGAGTTATTTCAGTTGAAAGACTCTGAAAAGTGTATTAAAGGAACTTTTGAGCAGTGATTACGACATATATTGAACATAATATTTAGATAAGAGTCACAAATCAAATAATTTAGAATGATTTCAGTATAAAGTCTCTTTAAATTTGACTCGAAAGCTCATGAGCAACTCAGCAATCCAAATCTCAAATGAGATATTACATATTGAACATTGAATACGAGTCCCAAATCAAATTCTTAGAAATAATTTAAATGATATAAATTATTATCCTTTTTTGTAATTAAGAAGTATATACAGCCTCAAATAGTCCCATAATGTAATTGATTTCACATATATAATGGACTGTTCAAACCGTAAACTGTGTGTTTCTTAATGAATGATATTAGCCAACATTTTATTTTGTTGGTTTCGTGAGTAAATGGTAGATCTTTTTTTTCAAAAAGAAGTCTTGTATATACCTATGTAGAGCCAAAGCTGAGCTCAATCTGTAATTGCTACAATTATATATTGTATATGAGTGTGACTCACCAAATTTTATGGATTGTGTAATATAGCGAATATATTATGTAGCAAGTTTTGTTTTCTGATCAAAAATAATAATGACTGATGGAATCAATTTGAAGGAAGTTGTAATATTCAAAGTAAATGGCACTTTTTATTCACTAGGTAAATAAGTAAATCTGTAGACACGATATATATTTGTCAGGCAAAAATGTTCTATTTACTGACTTAATATACTTATAATACTACATACGAAAAGAGTATATTTTTTTAAGTCAACATCATCATCCCATGCATGATGTAGCTTGAAAAGCGAGGAGCAGCGCCCGCGATTACATACGACAAACACGGGTTCTGTACACTTATATGTATGTACTTAGTTAAATACTTAATAATATACGTGTATTTTACAAAAAAAAAAATAATAATAATAGAAGTATACCTTCAATAGTATGTATATTGTGCATAACAATAGAAGAATCAGCTGCGTCTTGCCGCTTCAAGTAGCAGCAGCAGCAGCACCACCACCACCACCACCATTACCTAGTTATGTAGAGGAGGAGACGACGGCCGTATTTGTACCTTTGTCTTTCACTTTATTATTATTATTACCAATGAAGCCTGCAGTTGGTACATTATTTTATGTATGTAGTAGATATATTAATTTCATATTAATTATTTATGATGTGAGAGAAGTAAAAACAAAATACATACCACATATACATATAAGTACATAATATAGTAATGGAGAGTCCAGGTCTGCGATTTTCCCTCGTTTTTGAATGACATGCACCATGAGAAAATATTGTTATACCTCTGTGTGTTTAATACATTCGTATGGTTTGAAAAGAAATCAATAGATTTCTTTATTCGTTGCTGAGAGATTTTGTATTCAAATATGGATAAATATTACTATGATTAACATCATGTATATTTTCCTTCATTTTTCACAATATAATATTTATTGCATCACTCAACCTTCCCTTTTCCAAAAAGAGACAGCAGGGGCATCTGCAGGTGTTTGTCTGGAATTAAGGAATTTCTGCTTTTTACTAACAAATTTTTTGCGTCATTAGGGTAAATTATCCAACAGAGCAAAATATTTCATATTTGAAATTTTTTCAAGAAAAATTTGTAAATAATTATCGATTTTTGAAACTTTTTTGTGAATAACTTTGGATTTTTGATTCTTTTTTAAACAGAGCCAAGCTTTCCCACAATATAGTCCTGTGGATACCTTTGGACAGTGAGCTCTTTATTGTACTGCCTAACCTTTCAAATACAAAAAAAAGAAGCTAATAAAGGCCAAAATCAGTTGGGAGCTAGCTTTTATCATTGGGGGAGGGGGGTGGTTGCTTAAAAAAATTTATCGAAACCATTATATAATTACTTGTTCCAGTACTGAATATGAGGGGAAGAGAAACAAAGAATGAACTTAGAATAAAAAAGACAGAGAGAGGGATGTAGAAAGAAACACAAGGAGAAGAGGCGAGATAGAGATATATAATGGAAGACGTAAAAGTAGGTTTTATTTCGATCAAAAACAGGGTCTTAATCACCTCAGCAGCCGTACAAAATATCCTAGGAAAAGCCATTTTATACGTTTACTTGCTCCATTTCAGACTGATCTGTTCAACCATCTTTGATTGTATGAATGATAACACAAAAAGCAGACTGAAATATTTAAGGGAACTTCTTTTCAGCGATTTTAATTTTCATAAAATACACAGTACAAGATGAATGAAGTCATGAATATAGATCATTACTCACCAAATTGGTGTTAAAAAACAAATGAAGGAATTTTACACCAGCAATGAAAGAATTCCATTTTTTTAATTGCAATAGTCTTTTGAACTCTTAATTTGACACTTTCAGTCCCTTTAGAGTCCTAATGCCAACGCCCTTCACTACACCTTTTGAGTTCATGTCGATGGGAAGGCCTGCAGTTTCCGTTATCAAACTACCGAGGCCCTCCAATCCACTGTCAGCAGGCACTGGGACGCCATGACAGAGGATTACATCTGCTGTAGTCGCCAGGTCATCTGCTGCCACCTGAAAGCCATCCTTGCCGCTAAGGGCGCGTATATTAATGATTAAAAGAGCTCAGACACACATCTATTTATAGTATTAATTTAATTGAAATTCTATTATTAATTTGTAAATTATATCTTGTTGAAGTTTCAAATTCAAACTGTTCAGATTTTAATGGACCAGTCGGTAAATGGACTTCAAAAGATAACTCCTAGGTGATATTTAGTAATTATAATACTTAATCAGTGCAACTCCATCTGATCAATTAAAGGAACATTAAAAAACCGCCATATTTGGAGCTCATATGGTTCCAAAATAGGGAAACTCAATTTTTACAGAATATTAATAACCAATTCAATTTAACTTTGGGACTATAATATTTTTTAAACATTTCTTATGACTTTTTTTTTTAAAGCCAATTTATTTCATGTCGTTTTTCTAAGAAAATATATTTTATTTTAATGCCCCGCTTTTTTTGAATTTGTAAGTTTATTTCCTAAAGTTTCTTAAATTAACACTCCCTAATCACCAAGTCAAGTCCGTTTCTACATGGTGACGAGTATGTCGTTATATCTGTCAAATCTTTTGTTAACTAATTTTCATAATTTATTCAAGTTTATGTTAGTATTTGAGATCAAGGGGCACGCTGTTTGATCCCTAGTATGGATGTGAATTAAGAGATCAAATCAGTACAATTAAAAAATAATGTGTTAATAATATGATTTGAAAGAGAGATAAGGGCATGATCGGTAAATATGTTTAGTTTTCACTTTGAATCCCTATCCTTGAAAATATGAACATATTACGTACTTGACTTTTTCTGTCTTGTGACAGAATTTTGTTATTGTTGTTTTCGAAAAAAGAAGTTAATTCATGTTCAAAAAGAAATACTGTTAATACTTAGAATGACGTATGTAGTATGGATATGGTATAATTCATCCTACAATTTAAATCAATTAGTTTCTTCAATACATCAGGAAAAAATATACTTCATGCGGCGTGCAAGTCGTGCTTTCAACTACCCAATACATCATCCATAAATAAGTTCCACTCATAAGAATTGGAGGTGGGTGTCCTCGAAGTAGCTGATATTCATACCTTATTTGCCAAAACTCCGAAGAATTTAAGAATAATTAGTTTGTCTCTTAAACATTATTTCATTTCAGTGTGGCCACCAATTAAAGACACACACACAAACTGTATCATATATATACATATATAAGACATCGACCAACCTCTTCTATCTCCCGTTTTTATGTTTTTTGGTTGTGGTAATTGAATAATAAGAATACAGACCAGGCCAATCCAGGCCCCATGCAAGAGATCTCAGTGTATAACACCAGACTGTCCAGAAAGCTACCAAAAAAGTGAGGGGAAAGAGCCTTGTGGAGGTGGAGATGCCACTTTTTACACCAGCAGTGAAAGAAGCCCATCTTCTCACTATCAAGAATCTTTGGAGTTCTTTTGAAGTCTTTTTCGGCACTTTTGGCTCTGCTAGAACCCTGATACCAACACCATCCACTACAACTTTTGAGTTCATGTCGAGGGGAAGGCCTGCAGTTTCCGTTATGCAAACACCGAGGCCATCAAAGCTACTGTCAGCCAGAACTGGGACGCCATGACAGAAGATTACATCACCAGCAGTTGTCAGGTCTTCTGCCACCGCCTGGAAGCCATAATTGCAGCTAAGGGTGGCTACTTTAATGATGAAGAGAAATCAGACATACATCTTTTTATAGTATTAATTTTGTAGAAAAATTATATTGTTAGTTAATAAGTTATGTCTTGCTGAAATTTAATATTTAAGTTGTTCCGAATTTAATAGACCACATGCTAGAAGGTGGAACAAAAGTATGATACATACAAGGTATTACAGCGGTATTTAAGTATCATGGGTGGATAAACACCCCAGAGAAGTACATGAAGTAATGCATTGAATATATAAAATAAATTTTAAATTTATGAATGAGTTTTGAAGAATAAATAGGTCCAATATTTGACTCATAGCTTCTTCTTTCATGTATGCAACGCAATTTTTTGGATCAACTCAATCAAAAAAAATTGCCAATTATTTCATTAAACTTATAAAGTCACTTTCTATTTACAATATGAAAATGATACTTTTATGTACATATTTTGCAGAGTTAATACTAATGATTTATCATAAAATAATAAAATAACATTTTATTATTACTTTCGAAGATAAATATACATTCTTTCAAAAAAAAAAAACGCGGGAAATAACCCACGCCGAAGGGATTAAAAAAATCTAGGGTGGAGGTATTGTTTTTCCTTATGTCAAGTTTGAGCGTGATCTGTTGACCGGTTTGCTTACAACAGCTTGATAAGTCAGTATACCTCAATAATGCTCCACGATTTTTACAATGAACGAAATTATTGAACAAAGAGTTCGCCTTAAATTTTGTTTTGCTAACGAAATTTCATGTGCTGATATGTCGAAAATGTAAAAAAAAGCAATCATACAATTGTCACAATGGAGAGAGAAAAACGAGACAAAACTGAAAAAAGCCAGGCCGAAGGCGCTCAAAAGTCAAGGTGATGCTCATTGTTTTATTTGATATTTACGGTCGAGTGCATCATGAATTCGTTCCAAAGGAACAAACGGTCAATGAGGATTACTATTTGTCGTTCTAAGATGTTTGCATTTGAAAATCCGTCAAAAACGGCCAGAATTATGTAGGAACAACTAGTGGATTTTAATCTACGATAACGCATCATCACACAGCCACGATTGGGAGAGAATTTAAAGCCAAAACCACAATAATTACAATTATGTGCCTATAAAAATATTTTAAAGACTGTGTAAAACGTTGGCATATCTGTATTACATCAAATAGAGAATACTTTGAAGGGCACAAAATAAATTTAATGATTAAATATAAAAAAATTGTCTTTTTTTAATCATTGCCAGTACTTTTTTGACAGAATACATATGTATCATCTCAAGAAAGGAATAAGTATCATCGTTTATGAAAGAAAAATTGTATCTACTCCTAAATTTCTATTTAGAGACGAACATAAAAAGTTTGTCAACTTATTCTCAAGTACCAAGATCAATTAAATGAGAGTTGATAAATTAACTCCAAAAATGTATTTCTATTCATTGATATCTTGACGTCAATATCAATTAGATAAGTGACTTTTTTGTGAATATGACATTATAGTTGTTCCTTAAGGTTGAAAGCTACTAGCATTTCTTTAGCTCTACTAAATTTCTTCAACGAGAGACATATTTAGTTGTT
This sequence comes from Lepeophtheirus salmonis, assembly GCF_016086655.4. Taxonomy (NCBI): domain Eukaryota; kingdom Metazoa; phylum Arthropoda; class Copepoda; order Siphonostomatoida; family Caligidae; genus Lepeophtheirus; species Lepeophtheirus salmonis. The sequence continues at coordinate 19,487,703 of NC_052138.2, read as the reverse complement.
TTTTTTAATAATGTAAATGGTCACAAGGTTGTTTTCAAAGTTTCATAAGGGAACATTAGTTAATCAATGTCCTCATAAATTTATAAATTAGTTTTATCTCAAACATGTACCTGTCCACACATTTGTGTGTTCATTCGTTCTTTTCCGAATAGATATTTATATACTATGGGTGTGAATTAAGATATCAAATCAGTTCAATTAAAAATTTAGACTCTTATTATTAATATCTTACCGTTCAGTTGTTTTTAAAACATAGCGACATCTAATTTAATCTCTGTTCAAATATAATTGCCTACGAAAAAACTTTTCCACGTGCGAGATTTCACTTTTGATTCAAAAGTTTAAAATATGTGATACAGGCTCTTCTATAGAAAATGCAACAAAAATACAAAAATAAAAAAAAATATATATATATATTATCAAATTTGGAAAATTTAATTCGTAAATACAATCAATATACATTTTATTTACATTTTCAAATATTCCCACATTTTGCCTGAATGACCAGTTCCAGCCTGGAGCGGAACTTTTCACAGCAGTTCTATACAAAACTAAGCTTTGGGTCAAGCAGTGACAATGGTGTACTGCCAAAAGCTTCCCCTTGAAATGCCCAAAATTACCAAAGTCTAATGGGGGAATAGTCGCGGCTGTGGGGAGGGCAAAAGTCTTGCTTTTCAAGCTTGTTGAGGAGGATTTTGCGCCGAGGTCCGAGTCACACGCTTTACTCGATTCAAAAGCTTCAATTCCCGACAAGAAGTTGTCCTGTTGCATTAACGTTTTAGTCTTGCTTCGCCAAATCACGCATTATGTTCTGGCTGCTATCAAATTCACGAGCAATGTCATTGATAGTAGCCATGTATCTTATGTCTCTAATGCTCTCTTTAACTCCCTCAACCAATTCTTTTGGCTTCTATGGTTTGATCAGGACTTTGTGGAAGCTTTTGGTGTGCCTCTCGTGGTCACTCTGTACACCATAGAGTGGTTGCAGCCTAGCACTTAAAGTATATCATATATTGGTTTCAACGCACGTATAGATCCAGAACTGCGCCTCTGCGTTGCTCTAAGTTTTTGTTATAACACTCAATATTTATCACTTTTTTTTTTTAAAGTTTATTTAGACAATTATTTACAATAATTTAAACATCGAATATAACAACTGGGACAAAGGTGCTTCATTGTCAAAAAAAAAGAAGTCTTACAGTTCAGTTGGAGGCGCCTGTATAAGTAAGCTGGTTTAGCATGAGAGGGCCTACGGTAAAGATAAATGTATGGACCCTAATATTTATTCTTTTATTTGAATTTAATTCATAATTTATTTTCAAAAAATTGTTTCAAATCCTTTTCATTTTTAGAAATTATTATACTGTGGATCTAAATTTTTTTTTTTTTTGATTGATATTGTTACCAGAATGTGAGCTTTAATGACTTTTTAATTTCCCTATTCTTGATAATCGATCGCTGGAGAAAGGAAAATCTCCATAAATCCTATTAAAACTTTTTATCTCTCAAATTATCTAGTGGGATTCTTTTCGAGGAAGACTGCAACTAACGGTTTCGGACTCATACGTATAATCCTATTTTTTGTGGTGTCATGATTAATTTTATTTTTTCTCGTCACCTCTTCATTCCGTCTTCATTTAACTCGAACTTCATTAGTTGTATACTTCTTTCAAGGTCATGTATTCCTTCAAATAAATAATTCATTAATCATTGTTTTTGCTATGGAGGAAAGTCATTCGTATCGTATCCCAGAACAATCATATAATTATGTTAATAAGTTATATCTTATATATGGAAATTCTATGTTTTTATACAAATCCTATCTAAAGAAGAAAGTACGAAAAGTAATCAAACCGTTGAGGAAGTTAAGCAACAAATTGATTTTTAAATGGGAATTGTTTGTAATATCGCTAACTTCTAATCTGATGACAAGGGTGTATTTAGAATTTAAATTGGTGAACTTTGTATGTGTACTTTTCAGCATTTTGGATTTAAGGAATGTAAAATTGCTGGGGTATAAGCTCGTAATGATTTTGATTATGTTTCTCTTTACAATAGTGGTGTTCAAAAAGGTTTTCATCATCTAAGCGAGAGGAAAATGATAAATTAAAGTATGTACTATATACTTTTTTGGTCACCAATAACAACTATATTTCAATTTATTGTATCATGAAATATAATTAATTAGAAGGTAAATTCACACCTAAAGCATAACAAACAAATAAAAACATTCTCATCAATATATTTTTATAGATTGTTAAATAATTTATCAGACAATGGTGTTCAAGTGCATCTAAATTAATATGAGATTTTGCTGTAGTAAAATTGTAAATTATGCTCAAAAAAATTATAAAAACAATCTTTGTGCCCTGTTTGTCTTTTTTTTACGACTTATTTTTTTTCAAAATTTATTTCAATACTTTTGACCAAACTGCACTTTTCTCAACTATTCATTTGAACGATTCAAAAAGCATCAGCTCCCAAAATTGACGATAATCATAGACCACCAAGTTTTCTTGAACATACATACTTTATATCTAATAAAATTTTGGAATTAACTAAAAAAAATGGACTTACAATGACTGCTATAAAAAACCAAATATCCGACGAACAAGTTACTTCTGACCTCTATAAAGGCTTTTTTATACTGTAAAAGTTTATATTTGGTAGAAGATTAGTATTATTGAGGCAAATATATTCTAAAAATAAAAGACTAATCCGCTTTTGGTTCTTAAATCTGTTGAAATAAGTTTTCTATATTTTTTTAAGCATTCAATGTTAAAATATATTCATTATTTTTCCAATGAATATAATACTGTTTACATATTTGCAAATGAACAGACTTAGATAATTTATGCGGGATCCATAGGTACATACTAAATTTAAATGCATTTATAATATACATACAATCTAGGTTATTACCTTACAAAATTCCCAAATGAGTCGGTAGATAAATACACAAAAGATGCAAGTTCTCATTTTATGAAATATATCAAACTGTAAAGGTTACAATGACTAAATCTTATTCTCACAAAAACAAAGATATAATAAGATTGTCTTAACGTGTCATAAACCTTTCAAGCAAAATCTGCAACAAAAAAAAAATTCCTCATATTTAGGTATTAATTTTACTAAATAATTGCATTGATCAGATCATACCATATGTACCTTATTGCGCACTCTTTTGAATTCATTATACACTAGAAATGGCGTTAAATTAACATAAATAAGCAGTTTAGCTTAAAATTAGACCTCCAAGCCAAGACTTGCAACTAAAAATATACAAACAATTCAATTTTTTTTGCATGATGAACACATATTGCCTTGAGGACTTTGACATTGCACTTCACAGTTTTTAGAAATTGGATTGATCTGTTTGGTCAATAGTGCACAAGATTGACCACTGTATCAAATCCTTTACCGTCAATGTAAGGAATCCTTATGTTAAACACCTCGCGTCAGTGGTAATAAATATCACAATTAAGTCTCCTGTAGATATTTGTTTCTTATCTGTAAGCCTTTGCATTAAGCAAAGTAAGTAAGTGCAATGCTCTTATTTGGAAGACACACGCTTATTACAACCTTCTGATCCAATGAGAATTATGTCTTTGATGTATTTTGAATCAACATTTTCTAGGCCTCTGAGGTTCAAGGATACGAAATATCTCAGGTTATATAACAAAGGGACGCTAGTAAATGCTTAAATAACGAAATTGTATAGTTTTCTTCAATTAATACATGACAGTCTAAAAAGAAATAGGTCTGTTGCAATTAGAAATTGTGATGTGATTTGAGAAAAAAATCAAATTCATAATTCAACGAGTCAATTTTTCCAGAAAAAGCTACTTGTGTTAAATGCTTTCTACATACAGCATAAGTCTTAGTACACATTGGAATGTAAGTTTGAGTCTGTGTTTATCATTTGATATATAAAATCAGCCCTGTTCTATCTCTGTTATCGACCCTTGAAAAACAAATTACATTTTAAGACTTCTTTTCTGTTGCACTTTTATTACAAATATCAAATAAAAGTGCATCTTGTATCTTTCCAGCACTATAAAAGTTTGCCACTATTCTAAATGAAAACGTATTTAACGGATTTGTATTACTCTCATAAGTATAGATTGTTAATAATTCAGAGGTAATTTAAAGATTACGACATTTAATTATATTCCATGTGACTTCCTATAAGTTCAATTTCGTCACATTTTTAAAATTTAAGAAAGGACGTCCAAATTTGGGGACCGATACATTTCTAATAGATAATGTATATTTAAAAAAATATATATTTAGACTCTTATAAATTATTTTTTATATAGTTTTCAGTCGTCACTGAATATCAAAGCTTTATGCCAAATGGCGAAACAAAGACTACTTAGTCACTTTGCTTTTTATCAGCTGGGAGCCTTAAAGCTATAACTAACTAGCTCCATCAATTTACCCTTTTAATTGAACAAAAAAAGATGAACTCCGTGAAAGGAACAACAAATTGCATACGTCAGGTGGAAAAATAATATAGTGACGTCATCTGTGCTATTTTAAAAGTGACATCTTACGGAATGAAAAGTTTTCATGTAGCCGATAAAAATCTTCATAAGCTAATAGATACGTTTCACTACTATTTTATACCTTTTAAAAACACTATAGTAAGTTCAGGAGATATCTTGACCCTCAGCGTTACCATATTTTTTTGACAATATCTATGCCGCTGTATTAATCTATGTATGTTGACCAAATGGGTAGTAATACAATAAAAAAATGGCGTACTCATAACCAAAAATGGGGGAAAAGTCCTTATTATGAAATTCCATGTCTAGTTTCAAGTCTTTGCTAACAAGCTCAAGTCTTTGAATATTTATATGGAATCTAATTAGAGTGCTCATAGTTTCTTATGACTTCATATCCAATCCACAATTATAATATAGTTTTAAGACATAGTCCAAGTAAAGTTGTGAGTCTTTAATGATGAGTTAAAATGGAGTTACAAGGGATTAAAATATGGCCTTGAGTCCAAATCGAGGTGCAAATATCGAGTTCAAATCCCTGCTTGTGCTCTATACAAATTCAAGGCTGATGTTATTCAACATAAATTCATACTTATGCAAATTAATAAGCAAAAGCCTACTATTTGTTAGTTTAATTATGTACTCACTTAGAGAAAATATTTGCAGTAACAACGGAAGTAGAAGCAACAAAGAGTAATTTATTAGATTGTATGCGGATTAGTATTTTGCTACTTTAATTTGAAGAAACATGAACTAAATATGTATAAATATATACAGCAAAATATTTAAATGAAGATTAATTTTCTAAATGAAGATACATACATCATTTTTTGCATTTCACCATTATTTTACAAAATAAATTACGAATCTAGACAATTTTATAATTGAAAGGATATATATGTATTATGTAATTCGCTTTTATAATTCATACTTAATGCATCACATGTATGAGTTAATTAAAAATAATTCTAATTTACATTGAATGATGCATAGTTTCAAGTTTCAACCTACTTCTGAATCCAAGTTAAATAATATTCAAATGTACTTTCAATTTCAAAAAGTAGGGGAGACTGAGAAAGATTGCCAATTTTTTGTTTTTTTGTTTTATTTGTTTTAATCAATTATTGTTTGGCCAAAACAATCAAAAATTACCAACAGGAAACATTGTTTTATTCTCATTATAGAATAATAACAGTCAGTAATTTCCACCAATGACATTTGAATGCAACCCATCAAATGATGTAAATTTATTTGAAGCCAGGAAAGGTTGCAACAAGGGCTACCTGTGAACTGAAATTTCTGTAACCCAAATTTGGTATCGTGATTCTAATTTTTTTAAAGCTACATTTTATCGCAAAAACTTTTTAGTATGCTCTGGAAATATATTAAAATATATTCTTATATTTTGCAATCTTAATCAATGTTTGGTTCACTTCTTTTGCGTTCTTCAGAGTTCCTCTTTTTAAATATGGGAGTCCTAAACATTGCTAATTTGTAGAAAATAGCAGTTGTTGTAAGTAAATTCTTATAAAATTTCTTCTCAATATGTAAGTTATGAACTGGAAAAAAATAACACATAAAGAACACAATTCCTTTAACTTAATTATTGTATATTAATATTCCATGCATAATGTTGAAATACAAGAACTATAAGCTATAAACAAAAATAAGATATATCAAATTATGGCAAAAGAAACAATAATTTAAATAATAATTGTTTCTGGAAAAACGATGGAAAAATAAGAAAAATAATTATTTTCCACCTCATAATCATTTTTATCCAATATCTTAAAAATAATTATTGATTTTTTTTTTTTTTGCAAAATAAAACTTTTTAATTGAGATAATGTATTTTTTTTTGTTGGTTCTTTGCTTTAATGGTGAACAAAATATATCTAAATAGAAGAAAAAACTCATTTTATGTTGTAGGGTTATATTTCTAGATTTAAAATTTTTTAACTGTTTACATATCTTTTTGGAGAAAATGCTTTGTAAGTGCAAAAAAATGTCGAAAAATTACCCACTCTTTAAAGATCTAAAAAAATATTCTCCTTATAGTTGGCAATAACAAAAATTTACGTTTCTTGTAAAGTGAGGAAATACAATTTCATAACTTTAAAAAGAGCAATTAAAAAAATAAATATTTTAAAAGTTGTTTAAGATATATTGTTTGAAAAAATATTTTGAATTCTGCGATAGTTAAAGCGATTGATAGAGAAACCAGAATATAGTCAAGTCGCACTTTAATTTGCTTTGAAGACTTTGTTCTAAATGAGAAAATCATTTTTTGGTTTAACTGATTGAAGTGTAGATCTTTTAAATAATAGTCTTTCATAACTTTTTCTAAATTTACTACGTTTTTTGTATTACATGCGTCATCGTCGTTACTGGCACTCCATTTGGAGTCTCTAGTGGTATTTAAATCGCTAATTATATATTTTTTTCGCCATAAAAATTATTTTGTATATTTATTAAAGCTTTTAAGACTTATTACGAAGTTATTAAGTATTTTTCTCCGTTGAACACAAAGGCAGAGTTTTTGACTGCAATGATTATCTAGTTAAAGTTATCCGGAACACACCATCTCAATCCCAAGGCTAAAAATTGTTGACTTGTGTCATTTACATTATTTTATAGATTTATTACGTAAATTTTGTGGCTGTAGATTTTTTGTGTAATTTAAAAAAAATGTTTTGTTACATGCGGCCCATGTCTCCCCTATTCATAAAAAAATATACGTAAATAGTATGGTTATAGTTATTGCCTGTTTCAAAGGTCGTAAATTAGATACATAATTTGTGGTTTGGATTGGTAGTGTAAATAAATATATGCATTTTGCATAGATAAGTATTTCACGCCGATCTCTGTTGGTGTAATGTTTAAAATTTATCTTTTCTTTTTTTAACTTCTATTGGTTCATTTAGTCATATATGACTAATAGTCCTTCTGATCCAATTTGCTTTAAAAGACGAATGTAAAAAGAAATTATAGCAACTTTCCATTGAATAATTCATTTCATATTTTCATATCAAACTACTTGTTTCTAAAATACCAGTGCCATTTTTTTTTGTTCAACTCACACCATTCAAGAGTACCTACTTATTTTATTCTACATATAAAGCACAGCGATAAAGGTACTAATGACTCATAGAATGACTTGTGACTTAAGTCTTACCTGCAAATATGTAGTAGTTTTGATTTCTCTCCTTTTATTTTGGAGTTTAAATTAAACATCGTTATAAAATAATTTTTTTGATCAACTATTACCAAAAGAGGTGTTATTTCGGTGTTGTTTATTTTTGTAATGTAGATTAGGATTTAAAAAAATGTTCACATAAGGATATTCAAATAAATTGTGTGTATATAAGTAGATACATAAAAAAATAAAATTGTAGTTTGTTGCACTGGAAAATAAATAATATATTATTTTTCCCGTCTTATGTTTTGACCTACTAAGGGATATTTTTCTATTTCACTTTTTGTAGAATAGTAATAATAGTGGAGCTGTCGGAATCGGCTAAATAATGCCGACTCCACCGATACCTATGCATAATTATATATATATATAGGGATAATATGACTTATTTAATTCATTTTGGAGAAAAAAATTACGGTTACGAATCAATAAAATAGTTAAACTCGACGACATGGTTCATTTAAATTGAGAAAAAAAATGTGGAAGTTAATAGAAAGATTATACAAACTTGAAGTTTTGTACAAGAAATTTACTTGAAAGTAACAGTTTAGAAATAACCACATTTTGAGTCCCACATACATTTGAATTGTATTACGACTCGTTCAAAAGCTACGTAACGATAGGAGTTGGGTTGAGCGGTTTATTCTCAAACCATTAAATAAGTTTTTCATTATATATTTCTTTTTTGTACCTATGTTTGTTGAAATAATATTGTGTATAAAAGAATTGAAGTCGAGTCCATATTTTCTGAGTCAAGTTCGAGTCATCATTATCCGACCCATGTACATTAAAAAAGACACGAGTCCAGAATATAGCACTTGTTTATACATATTTCAAATGCTAGGTCAAGTATTTTTAACTCAATTAGGAGCTGGAGACAGTTCAAGACCATTTGATCTTATGTGGGCCGAACCACTAAAATAATAGAAAGTAGCCTTTTTTAAGTATTACAAGTAATTTTTTTAGTAATGAAATTGGATCAAAGGCCGATGGGCGAACTCCCTAATATGAGCCAACCAGAAATTAACTGACACCTGAGCATGGAGAGTAGTTAACTTTTTATAATTAAAATTTAATTTTATTAACAACTAATCATGATTGATAAATTTATATATTTTTTTCCTATCAGTAATTAATAAAAAGTTAAACATTAAAAAAAGTCAAAAATTTTGTTATTTGATCATGAAATTCCTTTTTTTATAATAAGGAATTAGAATTTTCAATTAAGATGGTATTGGAACTGGAAGCTGCTGAAAATTTAGTATCGGTATATCCTTAAATGACTTGAATAAAAGGAATGTCTCAAACTGTGATACTGTGGTTACCACTGGTATTAAACGGAAGCTTGAGTAGAGTACGATATGTGAAAGGGGACAGGGAAACAAAGCCTTCCGGACTAAAATTTGTTAATAAAAGTTAGAAATAAATTATTAACCTTAGGCAAAGAAATAAAAATTGATCATCAAATATGTCTTTTTTTAAATAGTCATTTATTAAAATTATGTCCAAAGTTGTCAAATGTAATAGTATTAAAAAATGCTGTTACATTAACATTTCTATATTTTGTCAGATGGTACGCAGTGTAAAAATTTGAAAATCACTATCTAAAATACTTGCAAGAAATTTTTATTAATTTATAAACTTTACATTATCAGTATCATAATTAATTATTAAGTTGTTGAAATTTAATTTTCTCTTTTTTCATAACTATTCTGCTTAAAATATAAAGTATTATTATGTCAGTGAGAAGGAACGGGGATACGAGTACCCATTCCAAATAGTGATAAGTTTTTCTTGCCCAGAACGTTTTTAATATTACTTTATGTTTTTATTTGGATGAAACAAGGTAATTTTTAATTCTGATTATAATTAAGTTTATCAGTGAACTTTTTTTTGAAAGGTCATAGAAGTATGACTCAAAAATATGTATTAAAGCAAAAAATACTCTATAGAAAGGAATGCGCACTGTTTATTACTCTTTCTATTTTTTGACTACCTAAATTTTATTTTTCTACCGTTGGAATAGTTATGAAATAAAAGAGAAATTGAATGAAAACGGTTGTGTAATGAATGTCTTACAAAATTAAAGGAACTTTTGTTAATCATTATTATTTTTATGACATAAAATAAATTGATCAACCAAACAAAAAATATGAATTAATTACCTCTTATATTTAATAACTTTTATAGTTATTTATTATATTTAAAAATTGCTCTTAGTTGGTCAAAAATATTCCTTGATCTATTATATACAATTGGGTGGAGCTTATTATTTAAATTTGAAAAATGTTGAGCTCAGAGGGTCGCAAATTTTTTTTTAGGGTAAAAGACATCGTATATAAATTTTGAATCGATTTGATAAATATTTAGAGGTAGCTCAACGACTCCGAAATTTAGAAATTATATAATTTTTTTTTAATGAGTGTTTCCACCAAAATATCATCTAATAACTTCGTGTTAAAACAAACTTTATGACACAAGAAATTTAGCTGAATAAATTTATAATCTAAAACATTTTATGATTTTGTACTAATGTTTGGTTCTAATTCTTTAAAAAGATCAAAGATTCCCATAACTTGCATTTTTGCTATATGTCATACTGTGCTTTTGTAAAGGAAAAGATACCTCTTGTTTTTATTGCTCTACCAGTTGATATTTCAGAAAAAAATAGTTTAATTATTTATTAAGTCAATGAATCCTTTACGAAGTATCATTGACGATTCGCTGGGATATGCTGTATAAGGGTAAGCCCTTATTGAACACACAGTAGAATTGAGGATCAAAAACAGAGTCATTCTTGCAATTAATCTTGCTTGATACAGAGGTGGGCTTGTGTATATTTCCTTCCTCTTAAAGGTACTACCTTAAGCTAATCAAATGAAAAGTCATGACGGTAAAACTGCTCTACTCCAAAACATTATTTAAATTGTCAGGCTTACCATGTTAATTTTCCGTTTCTTTTTTTTAACATACCGAAAATACTTACAATTAACAACTCTATTAATTAGTGCCTATAATATACTGTAATTATGTGTTCCATATTGCACATATATTTTTTTTAATTAGTCGGATAAAAAAAAAGTATTTATACATTTCAGTACTAAAAATGACTCATAAAATAAGAATGTGCGTATCTAGTTAAATAAATGCAAGACAACATTTCTTGGAGGAACAGGTAAAACTTGGTAGTTTTTCATCTTTTTCTATGGTAGTACAAATGTTATAAAAGGATTACATCTCATAAGATAGCATATTTATCATTTCAAAAAAAAACTAAATATAATTAATTAATTAAAATGTTATTTAGAAGTCTAGATTTTCCTTGATGTTGCAAAAAAATAATAAAAAATAAGACAATTTAAGAAAATGAGATTAGTTGATAATAAAGAAAATTGTTTTAATTCTTGTTTATACATATATGTACATTGTACCTAAGTGAGTTTTTTAACAGTTTCTTTTGTTTATTATATGCATTGTATGTTAGAAGCTCTCAATCTTCGTTCTACTTTTATAGGGTGTCTTTGAACATATGTATGAAGACTTCCGTTAATTAAAGAAAACTTACATTACATTAGTATTAACAATTGACATTTTTTTATTTTTTTTGTGAGTGGTAACTTCCTGACTGTTTGATTCCTACTTAAAACGATTATTATTCATCCGAGTTGCGGAGGAAAAGTCACAATAATTGAACTCCTATTTGAATATCAAGTCTTTGTTTAAAAGTCAAAATCCTTAAACTGTGCCATAGAGTCTAGCTCAAGTTTTCAGAATATATATAGGTAACTTATATAAAGTGAAAAAATTAAAGTGACCTTCGAATCAGGACTCTCAGCTTTGGAGCCCAAATCCAGTATCAAGTTTTTGATTCAGTGATCAAATCGAGTCACATTTTTTGTTCTTAATACACACCTTTGCTATTTATAAATTATCCTTGGAGTTTTTGAGTGTTAGGCCCTGTCCAATCGGAAACATTTTCTGAGAAAAATGTAAAACATTTGTTCGTTTTGTACTTGTATTCACACGAGTGCCAAATTAGGCGAGTTGTTAAAGATCAAATAAGGTTGATAAATGACAAAAAGAAATGGAAATGATTATCCAGCCATACATGCCCAAAGCCAGTTTAATAGTTTGTAAAAATTATGAATAATAATTAGTTGAAACTTTGATTCCAAGTATACATTGGTTATGGTAGGAAAAACTTATTCTTGATAGTACCGATTACTTTGGCCAGGTAATCATTATTAATCAAATTATAGAGATAATAAAATAAAATAAAGTAACGACAAAACATTAACACTTCAAAATGCATAATGTTAACAAAAGAGTCTCTAGGTATAATCATAATTAGAAATGTTTAATAGAGGATCAAAAAATAAAATATGTTAGTATTTAATAGGATTTTATTAAAATTAACCCTGTTCTGTTAATTAGTCATTATTCAATGATGATATTATAAGTAGAGGTTGATTGATTAGAACCAAACTGATTCAAAAAGATGGAGTCAATATGGGAAATAGTTAATAATTCTAAAAAAATATAAAACTTAATCAAAATTTGTGTGCAATCAATAGTTTTTCGAGTCAACACAACACTATTATCGAACTTTGATACTAGTATGTACAATTGACCAATCTGGACATACAAAATAATTAATACACATTATAATACAAGCCATAATCTGTGAGTATGTTTTTTTTGTCTTTGTTTTTTTTTTAAATATCTTGTATAATTCAAGCTCCACAAACCAACATTCTAACAACTAATAAGAACCAAAAATAGACAAATCGACTGTTAATAACAAAATACTTCACAAAATTTTAAATAAATGGGATAACGTGAAACATCTAAGGAAAAAAAAAAAAGATTCAAAGAATTATGTCTCATGTATTCAGATAAAATAAATACATTCGGTTAGTGTATATATTATATAATTAAAAGGTAGCAGCTAACTAATTGATGAAAGTTTGCATTCTAGCTCAACCGTAAAATAAGCATTAATTCACTGCTTTGCGCATTAGCTTAACAAGATTATATTTAATACATACGGAGTATTAATTATACAATATTGTAGATATTAGATATACTTACGTAGAGCTGTATATTCTAAGTACTGGCGGTATGATAAAAACAAATAAACCGAAAATTAACATGGTAAGCCTGACAATATGTAGAATATTTAGTCGGAGAGAAACTTTGCTGGTATGATGTTTTATTAGATTAGCTACATGCAGCAATGAGAGGAAGGTATTAAACTCAGATCCCATTCTTTATTTAGAAAAGTACATAGCAGGAAACTACTCCGATGTCGAACTTCAATTCTAATCGGAGTCCAACAACTTAGAAGTCTAAAGGTGGGTAAAACTCCTTATACCCCAAATCCAAGTCACGTCTCAAGTCTTTGCTCACAAGTTCAAGTCCTTGAATGTTTTTATCGAGTCTACTTTATGTCCTCTCAAAATAAAAAATATTTTAAAGAGTACCTTATAACCAATGAAAAATTTGAAATGACGTTCGAGTTCATGTGGAGTCGTGAGTTTTTGATTTTAAGTCTTAGTCAAATCTCAATTTTTTGATTGAGCGAACAAGTCGAGTCGTTATTCTTCAAAATATGGAATCATATTAACATCAAGTACACATATTCACTTATAATTCCCCAATTAATCTTCAGTGGTACTTTCTGTCTTTCATGAGCAAACACACCCGTGGCTACTTTATTTTTAGATAGTTTCTTCTCAATAATAAGACATAATGATAACAGTTTGGAGAATAAAAATCACAAAGTTTGAACAATATTTAACGGTACATGCAAATGAATTGAAACGCAAATTTAATTACTTATAACTTGAAGTATGGTGATTGTAGAGAAAAAAATTTCATCAGTTCCAGATAGACATTACTAACAACATTTATACGTGATAAAAACTTTTTTATACAATTCAACGATCATGACTGATGAGCGGAAGAGGATTGAGTTAGCTTCATTACACTCCCTTACACTGATATCATCAAGGCTACTAGATCCTCCTGTGTTATTAATTCTCGAGTCAGGAAGCGCCTATATGCTGGCCACGATATGACCACAGAGCCCAAGAGTAGTAGGCCAAAACAATGGACTCAAATGGGATCAGTGAAGCTTTTCAAGCCAATTCCTAAATGTACATATATGATTTTGCCAAGGAATAGGCTGTTAGCCGCTTTACATTGTCCAGGGCGATCAAGAATGAGGGTGGGGACTTTTCTTTCATAAGGCAACTTGAAAAAAACAGTGGTTAGCCAACAACATGCTATTTTGCGACAAGAGCTTATGGCCACCACAGAGCCCAGATCTCAATCTTCTTTATTAATCTATATGGTGGCACATCGAGAGTCAGGCCTGTCTATTGTGCTATGCAAATATTGGGGACCTTAAGGTCTCTGTCGACTAGAACTGGACTGTAATGTCCAAGTACTACCTCATCAGGGTATGGAGGACGTATTACAAGTGATGCCGACCATATTCCATAATTATATAGAAAATCAAATATTAAAGAACTTTTGTTTCAATAGAATACAGAAAAAAATGGCTTTAAATGAATTATATTTGTTTTTTTATATGTCCCCAAAGAGCTTCAATACTTTTGCACAGACCCGTATTTATATTATTATTATTTGTTGAATAAACCCGAAAGCAGGACTATCTAATGCACATGTACTGGAAAAAGTCTTCAGGCTAATTTGCATTTGTTTTTTTATTAGTTTAGTGAGTTAGATTAAAAGGTTCCAGTTACTAACATCCGAGCCTAAATGTTAGAATAGTCAATTTGGGTCGAGTAAAAAAATAGTTTGTTCATTAAGGGCAACTATATAGACAAGAGTAAGAGTGGTAGACCAACCAAATTGAGATGTAAAGAAGGTCTTTGAAGTTCGACGGCTACACAAAGAAGATAAATGTGTGTTGGTTTAGTTTGGAAGGTCTTAAAATGGCAGGTTGAAAGTCATTTTGGAGGATTGAAAGGCCTCTTCTTTCACAACAACAGCAAATACTCTGTCATAAGTGATCTTAACAACTTTTGAATCCTCGCTACAAAAGGAAAAATGACTTGATGATTTTCTTTGTTAATACCATCAGTAAAATTGGGAATATTACTAAAGCCAAGCATCTAGCCTTTGTGAAGATATTAGGGATTAGAGCCTCAATGGGAGAAACAATCTTAGTACCGCCATCGTGGACTCAAACACCAACGTAAACTATTTTTTTTTCCATTGATTATGTTGGATAAGTTCTATATATCACTCGAAGCTAAGAATCTAAGCTTTCAGTTTTGGTACTGAAACATTTAATGTAACTCACAAAACTTATATACAAAGCGATTCAAAATGGTATGAAGACTTTTTCTCATTCCGGGAGGTGCATGACTATAATATTTTTTATGAGGTTGTTATGTTGGAATGAATCATCTGTTATTTTGGATAAACATGGATGATGATATTATGCACATAATCTAAAATGGACCATTTTTGCATATAAAAGAATATGAATAAATAGATAGAATTTCCTCTAATAAAGTTATATTAATCATACATATTTTTCAATGGCGTCGTGATGTGAATGTATGTTTTATATGTATTTATGTACAATGTTCAAACATATTTTGATGGAATTGTTCTATCACACTCCCCAAAATTAACTTATTGAGTCATAATAAATGCAAAATATAATTATCCAAATATTATGGATATTGTAACATACATATTTGGCAAAGAACATACCATTATGGTTTTTTTTAACTATTTACATACAACAGACATCCTTCAATCACAATAAGTTAGTATTTTACCTAAATTGTGCGTCCAATCAGAAGTTCAAATGTAATTGCTGTGAAAAAACAAAAAAACTATAGTACATAATATATTATACTTGGTCTTTTCCAACAAAAGGCCTCTCTTAAAAGGGAAAATGTAACATCCTTTATTTTTTTTAAAGTGTAAAAAAATGATAAATATTATAAAAAGGTTATAAAAGACTGCATGAAAAAAAATTCTTATAAAAACAAGATCATTTGAAAAGAAAAGAAAAGCCTCTCATTTTATTTACTAATAAGGAAAAGCAGTTTTACATGGTCATCATCAGTAATGTAAAAATTGGCACATACTTATCTTTATTTCTAGGCATTATTGCATTTATCCAGAACTCAAAAATCGTTAATTCGGTTCTCTTATAGTAATTGCTAAATGAAAGATAATTATCTTATCTATTATAATATAAATAGCTAATTACATGCCAAATAGAGCTATAATTAAAACAACGCGAAAAAGTAGGTCTGAAAAAAACTAAGGATTGTTTTTTTTTATTTCATAAATAACAATTTTTTGGTTGTTGTGATATATGTAATACTACTAGTGACAGCTGACTTAAGATTACATTTTATGCACACCCCTTCACAAAACTTACAGTTTTTCCGTCTACTGAAAACTGCAAGGTGCTTTAAAATTATTGACACTTTTGAATAAGTGGTATCTTAAAGGATCGATAATTGAGACGAAACAAGACACTTTTCATTCAATATAAGGACTAATACTGTAAAAGAAAAAAGTCTTCAAATTAGTTGTATGTAGTTTACTCTCCAACTGCTGAGCTATTATTTGTGTTGTAGCAGAGGTAATCTGTATACTGCCTCTTTTAGTAAAAACATGTTATCCTATGTTATGGTTATTTCCTACAGATTAAAGTAAATATAGTAAAACTGGTACGATATAGTTTTGAACTACGATTATGTAAGGTACAGTGTTCTTCATAATGAAATGTATATCTACGACAAATTATATTTTATGGTTAAGGTTGGTAACTAATTTCAAAATGAGAAAAGAGCGAATGCTGATAATTTTTGAATTATATAATTGAAGAAGAATTGCGTAATGTAACTGAGATGATAACTTTGTGCTATGGGATAAAGTAAAACATTATTTTTAACCACGTGTACTCAACTGTTTTTAATGACAGTATTAGTATTGTTAAGTCACTTACAGACACGCCCTCCTCCTTAAAAATACAGAGTTTTTCAGTAAATCACATTTTAAGGATTCGATTTGGGTAGGAAAGAGAAGATATATTTCTTCCAAATAATTGCCTTTTCTTTTCCAGTAAAAAGTTCAATTAGGTTATTACTTCTTCATCTATCTCCATTTTGAAAAATACACACGGCGTTACCTCGCTAACACAAAAATACTCTATGTTTTTGTTGTCAACTGTCGATTCCCTCCTCTCGCTTGAAACGTCATGGGTATTCCATAATTTATTCCTTTCCATAAATACACAAAGTAATAAGTTATTCTATACATATGCTGCGTTTCCCAAAGAACAGGAATACAATTTCCTGTTAATCCGTCGTTGTTTAGATAATAAATATATTATCTATTTTATTATTTATTTGAAGAAAATTTAGCTATCATATAGAAATACAAATTTATAGCTACGCTTTTATAGAATATTACTAAGAAATATTACAATACAGTATTGAATAAAATACTATGTAGATTTTAATATTACGAAATACATATACGTGTATATGTAATTCATTTGAAAAATGGTGAAGTAGTAATATGACGGTGATAGTCTGGGAGTACAAGAGATAGATATATAACAGTTGGTATGATTTACTTATTTGGCTAATTACCATATAATTTCGGATTGCATGATACAATAAAGGTAACGACGTGTACATGTTTTCATTTGATTCTGTTGGTTTTTACTGACTATAATTGATAGTGGGAAAATTTTACAAATTGCAGTGAGCATACAAACCACGTCCAAGAGAATGTCCAAATTTTAGTAAACAAAGCGCTTTGAAGAAATCATTTTCCTAAAATCAACGTTTGTGAGTTAAAATCCCATTCCTTCCTAGAAAAGGTTAAATTAATATGTAATGAATATGGATATCAAGATATTACCCATGTCATATTATTTTATTGCAATACACTAAAACCCGGTTATGACAATACTCTGATATAGTGACAACCCGCATTTACTGACAAAAAGTTGAAGTTTGATAATTTCACTTCATAAATGGGCACAGTTATAGTGCTTGCACGGATTTTGTGACATTTTTTCATTGATGATTATAAAAAATTTCAAAGTTTTAATGAATCAATATTTTTGGGATAACTTTATGAAATTATATACATTTACATAATAAATTATTTTTTGTATTTAATGCATATTTTTAATTACAATTAAGAAAATGATGTTAGCCCTCTATCAAGTTTCAACAAAAACTAGCTTTTGCTTATTGTTTTGACAATGACAAGAGATGATAAGAGATGTAAAGATATCATTTTATAGCATTATTTTAATGTTGTGGACAATTCAAAATATGTGCATAAATATAAGCCTGAAACGAGTAACAATTTTGCTCCAGCCTGATGTATTCGCTATTTCACTGTACTAAATTGTATACTAATCCCTACTTGGTGCAACGTCATTTGACCAATAAAAAAGACAAAATTATTCTGTATAAATATCATGAGGTACTAAAGTAATCCTTATAATTAAAAAAGAAATCATACTCTGAATATTCTTTCTCTTACGATTTTACTATATTATAACAACGACTAAAAAATGTAAAAAAAAATTTAAGTTCCTAACTAAGCCCCTAAAATATATATATATATATGAAAAATTCAAATAAATATTCATTTTTTTATATTAACTTTTTTTACTCATGAACAGTTAAAAAAAATGAGTTTCTTTTTATGATCGAATAAAGTCCTTGGAAAAGAAAAGCATTTTTTACTCTTACATTTTTAAGGAATAGCCAATTCAACCTCAGGAACAAGTCAATATTTGAAAATTTGCATACACTTTCGTTAAAAATAAGTTTTGTTTTTGAAGCTTGTTTTGAAAATTTATTGATACATAAAATGTGTCTCCAACTCACGGAAAGTATAGAAATATTGAGATATTTTTAGCTAAATTTTTCAATAATTTGATCTGGTCAGAAAAAATAATTTGCAGTTTCGTAACAAGATTAGTGATGACTCAAAACTGTTTGAAATTGTGCAAAGTTTAAGGATAGCTATTGGAACGTTCAGAACATTGATAAAAGTAAAAATATGCGTCCTACACTCCCCCTTCCCCCTGTGGACGCCTCTGCGTTTTGATGTTGAAACAACCAATCATTTGCATGCATGCATAAAAGTTGATATCTTACAACAAAATATAGAGTAAATTTGTGTGTTACGCAATTATTTCAGCCTGTCTCTTGCTCCTTATTGGAGAATTAAATTGTATCTTATAAGGGGCATGCTGTATAATGTAAAACTTTTTTTTCATGATTTTTCATAATTTCAAAATAGCATTTTATTGTTATAAGAAAGACAAGTCTACTCTACTCCCTTTTCCGACGCCCCTATTATTCACAAAGCAGAAAAATCGATAGTTGTCATAAAAATACAGTGTCCTGCCAGGGACGTCCGCGGAATTATATATATATATATTATAGGGGGACGGGGAGGCTTGGTTTTGAAATTTAAAAAAAAATCCAAAAATTAAGATTTTTGAAAAAAAATTCAGAAATGGAATGTCATGCATAAAAAATTGATTATTTTAGAAAAAAATTTCAAAATAACTAAATTTAAAAAAAAATTTCAACTAAAAAAAATCAAAAATCAACAGCTATTTACCAAAAATAGCTGTTTTTTCAAAAAATTTCAAATATTATTTAATTTTTTTGAAAAGTTTCAAATAGTATTTAATTTTTGTGAAAAAATTTCAAATAATATTTAATTTTTTTGAAAAAATTTCAAATAATATTTGATTTTTTTGAAAAAATTTCAAAAATTTATAGTTATTCACAAATAAAAAATCAATTGCCCACATTTGATTAAAAAAACAATTTTTTGGGTTAGAAATGTGAAAAAATAATTTTTTTGAAAAAAAAATTCCAAAATTCAAAGCTATTGAGAAGTGATTAATTTTTTTTGGAAAAAAATTTGAAAAATAAAATTTCAAATACTACATTTTTTGGAAAAAAAAGTTAAATATCCATAGCTTTTGACAAAAAATAAATTTTCCAAATATTATATTTTTTTGGTTGGTTGCCTATTTGCAGGAACGAATCTTTTTTAGGAAAATAGATATTTAAAAAAGATTATTTTTAACCCTATTATCGTAAAAAAACTTTTTCATCCTGATCAAAAAAAAAATCTAGTAAAAAGCAAAAGTTCCTTAATATGGGGGGCTAGAGCTACATTTTGAAAATTTCAAATTAGGAAAACATTAATTGATGTGTGATCGTGTTTCTCCATCTTGACAGTTGACTAAAAATGAAAACAAATAAAAACATATTGTATTACTCACCTAACCTCTTGTATGATGAGGGTGGGGGATAATTCGGCCGTAGTGTACAGATGTGTTATCTGGATGGTGTCAAAGTGTGTTGAAATTGTTGTGTACAACCATATACTTCCGACCTTTGATTTATTTAAATCAAATTTAATCTTGTTAAGGAGTGGTGACATCCTTGCTTATATTAATAGTTTGAGAGAATAATGTCCTAATAAGATAACTTCCTATCAATTTCGGGCCTTTTTACTTATATTTTTTTGCAGAGAGGTTGATGTGTATTAATTAGTCTAAAATATAACATGATTATCTAACTCATCCCGTACATAAATGTAATTACTTACACAAGGCCAACAATTCCACGTCATTTAAGAATCATCCAATATTATAAAAAAATGACAAGTCTTTTATTATTTCAGAGTGTGTATAATTTTAATTTGATTCCTTTTCCCTTCATGAATAGGTTTTTTTTAATACATGGGTCCCCTCATAGCGCAGTGTTTTGAATTATTGCAACTCCCTTCGTTGTGTAGTGTAATACACTCATAACGCGGTTTTCCTTTGTCTCAATGAAAGTATAATACACATAAAACATTATTTTAAGATGTGTAAAAATATAATTTTCCTTAATGTTTCAACATATTATTAAGAAAGAAGAGTGTAATTCTTTGTTAAAGCATGGAATTTGGCCTCACTTTGCACGTACTTGTTATTACTTTTAAACATAAAACTAATTGTGCAATATAATAATGGCTTACAAATATAAAGATTGAAACATAAATAGTGTTAATGCTAAGACTACAGAGTTCTTTATTTCTAATTGATCCCTGAATATGTTGGTATATACTATTTATCTTGGGTAAATATATTTTTCTTAACTTTTTATTTGATGTCAAAATACTTTTGCTAATCTAATTATGCTAAAAAATCCCAACCAAAGTTATCAAAAAGGGCCTTTGAAAAAAATCAAATCGTACAGCGTGTATTATATTGGCATTTTCATATCACACAAAACCGTGTAATACGACATCCACTGTAGGTAAATATAACTTCCAGTGCAGTAACCATTTTCATCATCACACTTGATTAATGGCTCCTTTTTTGATGTTATCGTTGACGTTATTTTAACAGTCTGTATAGTGTACATAATAATTGAATTACTCCCGTATAGTGTTAATTAATTAGTCAAAGTTATAATTTTTGAATGATGATCATCATCAGCAATATCTCAAAGTATAATGTATGTATATAAGTACTTTGACAAATTAATATCTTTATTAATACGTCAACCAACATTGAACCATTAACCATGTACAAAATACTTACTCTTGGTTGTTTGAATATATATATAAGGGAGTACCACAGTAACAAAAAAATAAGCTATGAAGGATTTATGCATTTCAAAAGTTGCGACTTGTCAATAAATTTTCTTGCATTTAAATACATTTTCTCGGAACCATTCTGGACACCCTTTTTTTGTCCGGAAATATGAAGTAAAAAAATAAAAGTTATTTTGAAATAATCTTTTTTTGTCTAAAGGAATAAACTTTACCTATTTGGAAATATGACTCTGTGTTAAATATAATATATTTCTAAAGTTAAATCAATCACTTCTAGAGCAGAATACACCATGTATGCTCTAGTATTTAGTATAAAAAAGACGAAAAAACACAAAAATTACTTATGAAAAGAGAAAGCACAAAAATTACTTATGAACTATTTTAAAGGATTAATTAAAAAAAAGGGGGGGGGGAACCCATAATGACGTCACTAGGTATATATTTTTCCTTCTTGAAGGACCGACAAGTGGGAATGGACTGGGTAGGACTTAAACAAAGTCCTAAATACCACGAAAAATAATTTAGAAACTATTAGGAGGATACATTATTTTTTCCGGACAAACAGGTGGTTGGGGTAGGAGTAACGGACAAATTCATTTTAATTCAAGGATTTATATTTAAAAGTGGCAACTTTTGAAGTGACTACATCCGTAATAGCTCATTTTTTTTGTTCCTATGATACTCCTTAATATGTATTTTATGAATGTATATAAAAAGAGTTTAATATCGTTTAAAGTTTATATAATATGTACGTATTATGACTTCAAGAGGGATATATTAAAGTAAGTGATTAATTGAAGGAGCTATATATGCGTATATACATAATTAGACTGGTTCTTAAAAGTGTGTTTGTCAAAATGTTGAGGGGGAATAGTCTTAAAATGTTCCTTTTGATTAAAAATAAATATAAAGTTTGAACTTTTTTTTACGTAGGTAGGTATTACTTTATTCTTCCTTGTGTGTTCTAAATTATACAGTATAAAATTATTTCAAACCATTATTAATTTAAAAAAATCATAGAAATTAAAACTTATGTGCGCATACTACAAATCTTATATGCAAAATCTAAAACCTTGTAAAGAAGTCCGGGTACTTCTAAATTTATAAATTATTTTTATAACGGAAAAATTAATAAATTCTTGATGGAGACCAATTAGTGTTAGATCAGTCTAAAAAGAATGAAGTCCTATTATTCTAGTTCTAATAACATTTGTCAGTCCTACTACCGGTACTTATCGATATTTTATAGTAAATACAACAGCTGAAATGACAAAGTGACTAAATACAACATTTTAACTATTGAAGTTTCATCATTATCTCATTTAAAGAGACAAAATACCTTAAGTAGGAAGTGTGTAGCTAGAACTGATTAATATACGTTCTAGCTATTTTTCATTATTTTCTTCGTTTTATATTCTTCAAATTTAGATAGGAGTGAAGAAAATAAAAATCTAGCAATGAACGAATGAAAGACCGACTAATTGGTTCTTAGGACCGTTGAGTTGTAAAACAGATCAGGACGATAAAAAAAAGTACTGAAGGGGGGCTTATTAGGAAATCTGTTCTTGGAACGTTCTAGGTATAAGGCCAATTTAGATAGAATGAAAATCATTTTCCTTTAATGCAACTCTATATCTCTTATAAAATATCTCTGACACTCGACTCCATGCCCATTCAGAACCCTGACATTTTGACAAAAAAATATCCATAGGCTTGAACGTTTCTTAAATTGTTATTCTATTATCTAAAAATAGTGAATATCAGTCAAAAAGATGAATTTGTAAAAAAAAAAATGCCATATTAAATGAATAAACGATTTTTCAAAAGTAAATGAACTGTTTTCCTTTAAAAGGATCATTTCATATTCAAGCAAAGTATTGCTGTACCGCGTATAGCGCGAACTAAAAATTGTGAAATTACTAACTTCAAATTAATCTACGCAATCTCTAAACATTGATTGATATCAAGATCAATTTTATAATTATTTTTACTGTATCAAAAAAAAAAAAAAAAATCCAATTTGGGGACTATATTCCCACAACATTTTGAAGAAGAAAAAAATAAATTTAAGAGCCACTCTAATATAGGTACACATATACAAAAGCAAACGAATACACTTGACAAATTGATGAAGCTAACTTAAAACCATTTAATTTTCTCAAGTTTTTATTTTTTTTTATTTGATTGCCCTAATGTGTTTTTTTTTTGTTTTAATAAACATAGTTCATTTATCATTTTTATGAGAATAAATTAACAAACTTCGTTTTTTTTTTAATATGATTATGTCATCACATTATGTCATGTTTATAACTAGGTAACTAGGTAGTACATGCTTAATACCTGGATATTTGTATTTCTAGGATTGTAAATCCTAAGGTTTTTTGTAGCGTGCTTCTTTTTTTGTTCCTAACAACCTGAACAGTGTATTTTTATTTTAGAAAGCTTTTATTAATATTATTATTATTTTAAACACCCAAGTATAATGTGTAATCACAAGTGTGTGTGCTTACGAACGACGGAGACTATCACTAAGAATTCCTTAGGGAGTTACAGTGTGTCCCTCCAAAAATGCAACAAGCTCAACTTTAATAAGATTCCCAAAAAGTAGTGCAAGTAGGAAGATATCAAAATGACCTCCCTTGGTCTCCACAATGCCTCAATCCTAGGGCTGAGGGCCCTACTGATATTTTTAACATATTGCCTTGACATATTGGTCCACACTTTCTCCACAGCATCCTTTAGAGCATTCACATAAGAGGTGGCAATGGCCTACATCTCGATGGCACCCCAGATCCCATGGTCATGAAAGCTGCAGTTTGGTGAGAATGGAGGCCATATTGACCAAATTGACCAAGCTGTCTTCAAAGAACTAAAGAATTTTTTTGGTCTTGAGCACTTGTCGTCTTTCATGTTTTAAATTTTTCCAAAAATTACTTGAATTTACAACTCTAATAATGCTGTTAAATCGCACCTAAAAAACCTTTTAGAAAAAAATTAAACTCCGAAATTTTTAATAGAATTTTAAATTAGATATTTTTTTTGTTGAAAGCACACATTTTAACCAGCACCGTTATGATATATTTTAGTATAAAAACAAGAAAACATTGATGAATTGAAAAAAAAAACATATATTCTATTTTGCAGAAGCCAGATTCAATAATCTGCCATAATTAAGTCGGTATCTTTTAATTTTGAAATCCTATACGAAAAGAAGCCAGACGAATTGAAGTTATTTATTATTTAAAAATATATATAATTATGAATTATTTAGTTTTTTTTAGAATGTCCAAAATTGTCTACTTTAATCACCGTTTTTTTTTCTTTTGGTTTCTATATGAATTTATTAACTATGGTATTTTCATTATATAATATTTAGATTTGATCTTGCAATACTTTATCTTACTCTATGTACAAAATAATTTAAAAATAGGGTTTTATACTTCACTTAACTCTTTATAAAAATAAATGCATTTAACCATGTAATCTAAATGGTTCTCTAGGAAAATCTACTATGAAGTAGACAAAGAAGCATTGCTTGAAGGCATCCATAAATACTTTACTATCAATTGGTGTGACAAAGGTTCCGAATCATTTATGTCCATTATGAGGGTCAAGAAAAAATATTTTCTTAATAGATGGACTAATATTTTTAGGAATAAGGCCTCCAGGTATTTTTTTTTTTTTTCAGTGGTACTTTACAAGGTTATCTCTCCGATGGTTCCATCTAGATACTAATGAATTTAATGGAAAATTTTCTAGCTCACATTATTAATAAACCTGAAATCCAAAATATCAAAATGTATTTTTGTGTTGTAGTAATTAATATTGATTTTTTTTTATTTCTTGCTGAAAGAATGAGTCATTATTTGTTGCATCAAGAATTGATTAGTCATTTTGGATCCGAATCTGTAATATTGAGCATGGTTCTATATTCCTAAGGG
Source organism: Lepeophtheirus salmonis (assembly GCF_016086655.4). Classification (NCBI taxonomy): domain Eukaryota; kingdom Metazoa; phylum Arthropoda; class Copepoda; order Siphonostomatoida; family Caligidae; genus Lepeophtheirus; species Lepeophtheirus salmonis. Next base: position 19,462,399 of record NC_052138.2, on the reverse strand, counting down.
TTTTCTAAAAACTTATTGCAGTAAAAAAAAAACACTAATCTTAAACTATCATATGTTTTGATTATTATTTCTTACTTTGATGGAAGCCCTTAGCATTATAAACCGTTCTAATTATTTCTGGTACTCGTAAAATGGAGGAGTTATTGCAAAGTCTCCTACAATATTCCTTTTCATTCTCTTTGAAGACATTTAATTAACTACAATATCTTTGTTCATACTATACTTATTTTTTCATCTCCTTTACTTGAATTAAAGATGCTATATTTTCAAGTTTTGTTGAACGATAATCAAATAATTGCAAATAAAAGCTATTCCTTTTTTGCAAATTACCTTTTTGTTAGGAAACAATGATTTCATGATTGTTTCCAAAAGAATATTTGACATACTAAACTGTAATTTGTTAATTACAAACCATTTTTTTGCTGCTTTGGTAATGTGAAGTTAAGCATTATCCATATCTATAGTGTTTTTATGGTATTGCATGCTGTTTTTAGAGTTCTCAAAGAATTAACTTATTTCTTTTAGCTGACGTCGAAATTATAATACACCTTTATACCCAGAGATCAAATAGTATACGTTAAACATTTGGGAGTTTAATTCTTTCCTTGATGGAGCTCATAAGTCAAATCAATTTACCAAAAGAAATAACGGAAAAAATTAACCTGAAATGACTCTCACGAGCCGTCGCCAACTCTCATACAGCTCGTATCTATATAAAAAAAGCCCTCGTATGTTGTGACATTTGTATCTCAAGGTATTATTGTATATTTATTTATTTCCTTTGTCATATCTCCTTTTCATTGCTAAATACTAAATATTTTGATCCAATACAACCTTAGTATGCCAAACTGTCAATCAAAGTTCCTTTGTGTATTTATCTATGGCCTTATACTTGACCTAAACATTCTTAATTTTCGTATTTCTGGTGCATATATCTCAAAGTGACTTCCATTAGAGAGGAGAGTACCTTTTTAGTCCTTTTTAGTTTTTAGCTACCCTCTTAAGCTGCTCGTTTCATAATTAAAGAATTTAGTTTTGACAATTTTGGAAACTTTTTTCATTTTTGTTTTTACAACTTTACCTCCTTGCATCTGATTCTTATTTTTCTTCGTACTTACTTTTTAAAACTTCATATTAGGCTATATCTTTCCTATATCTATCAGTTAATGGATTTTTAACCTTAACCAACTATCCATTATTATTTTGGATTTTGCAAACTCCTATCGAAACTTAATTATTATAAATACAACTTTATAATTTTGTAAAATTTGCATATTTTGTTAGATGGACGTACTCCATGACTATAAGTAAATAAATACATAATAAATAGGTTAGATAGTCTATTCCAAAGGAATAACCAAGTGGTAAGACCACGACCACGTAAACAATATATTTACAAAAATGTGCTCTTAAAAGTACATTTTGTTCGTTAAGAGCATTGAGTATCACTTTAGGTATAGCAAACTATGCAGACATCATGAGTTCGCCCTTTTAAGTAGATTAACAAGGTACATATTGTCAAGGGAAGAAATAGTTGCATACGGCATATTGTCAAAATGATATAGTGACGTCATCGGAGGTATAATTAAAAGTGACCATGAATATGCGCAAGTTAACTGCTGCGCTTCACAACTTTGTTTAAAGTTTAAATCTATCATGAGCCTATATGTACTACGTTTATGGACAATTAAAAATTTAAGGTTTTAGGAAATGATAATCTTCAAACACCAACTGTTCTCCCTATTAAAAGGAAGAAGTTTTGTCGTTTAAAATGTGCCTTGTATAGAAGAGTAAATATATCATGATTAATTAAATTTAAGAAGCACAAAAATTAAAAACAGCCCATTCTCTCTGGCTGGAACAAAAAGTATTATACATCACAGAACCTCTATCAAGGAGAGTTATTGAGGTTTAAATATTAAAATATGCATATGTACACAAATGATCAATATATTAACAATATCGTAAGGAAATTCTAAAATGAATATTTTTACCTTGAAAATTTTCACTCCTCCTCTATTCATAAATCAAGTGATCTAAATAATCTCTTATAATATTTTTAAATCTTCTCACTTGGTCTCCCCATATGATTTTTTTTTTTTTTCATTTTGTTGAGAAGGAAACTTTGTATATGGATATTTGATGATGAACAGACAAAATATTCATAATAAACACCTCTGTTTGACTTTTTTATTATTAAAAAAATAAAAATTTGCATAATGTTAATTTTTAACCTCACACACACACATTGGAAAAGAGACAGAGGGGAAAAGCAAAAACTTTTTTTTTTTTTTTGAATTTTTAATAAACCACTCTTTAAACGTAATGTTTATATGTATATAAAGACTTTGGTACATAAACTTTACGAAAAGAGATGAAGGCAATATGTTGAATTTTGAACAGTATATTTAAAGTTTTTTGTTGTATTTTTTTAAATATTAAAATTTTTAAGGAAATAGTTTATTGCTGTAGGTGACATGATGATGAAATATGTTGAAGTCGTTTTATTTGCTCATATGAGTCTAGAAAACACAAATGTATAGGTGTTACCATACATATCTTGCCTAGGGGCACTCTTATTACCATTTCAAAGAATCAATCTCTTTAAAGCGTCCAGGAGAATTGTGTTACATTAGGACAACTCCAGGACAGAGCCTACTAAACATACAAAGGATAATTCTGGTCTATAAGGTTTTCTCAAATAATTTTAGTACTGAATCTCGTAAGGAAAAAAATAATAAATAAAATCCTTATATACATATATTCCCTATAAAACATTTTTAAAGTTCACAAATTGCTAAATAGGCTATTGATAAGTCGAGTACGGATGTAAAAATCATATACTCTTATGAATGAGACCATAATGTTCCTATGGTGGTCCCGTGGAATATGCGCTCGGGAGAAATTATTCTCTTGAACCCAATGTATCTATTGTCAATTGACGGTCACTCTTAGAAAAAGGAAATTATGTTTATTGACGTAAAGACAATTCCTAACGCAGATAAAGTTATTGGAATACTATAATTTGTACTAATACTTAATTAGTGCAACTTTATCTGACCAACTTAAGGAACATTAAAATAATGGTCCTGTTTTTACACCACACGTTTTTTAGTTAATAATGTGGATAATAATTTTTGTTGCTATGGAATTTTCTGATATTCTAGAAATATCATTTTTAACTCTTTCATATGTACATACTAAATGAATTAATTGTCAATTTAGTATCCGATATCTATGTGTGCGCATCAGACATTCCTTTTATGTTTGTGAGGGCTAATAGTCTGGAACTGTAACCAAGTGAGTATCACCTGTTCTTATCTATGACGCATGATTTTACAGGTGAAAAGTTATATTTTACAAAACCTTGTGAGAATTGATTCTACCAGTTTTTTGATAATAGGAATATGGATTAATAAAAAATCGGAATAATGAAACTACCTTTGAAATGGCAACAAGTTATCAAACAAAATGATTGAATATTTGATCCAAATCGTATAACACTAGTCATTTTTTTTCTAGTTGTTTGAGACAGTGTGTTATTGAATACTTTTACGCCGATAAGCATGAACATGATCTATATAACCCAATATGTATGGCTACATGGGCTACAATGTGTTGTTTTTTGTAAATATTCTTCCAACGTCACAATATTTTATGATTATTTTCCCCCTTAAAAAGTATAAGAAAAAAATATAAACTATAGTGGTTAGGTACAGGTTTGCAGAGTCGGAAACTTTAATGCCCGACTCCGGTATTTTGAATGTCATCGGCTCCGATTCTGACTCCACGACAACTACTCCAACACACATTATTATTTTTTAATAATCTATTTTATAGCCAATATAAATAATATTGAGTCTATAAACTATAAATATAGTTTTAATTTATAGCTATAGGTAATTATTAGTTATACGTAGTAAATAATTGTGCTATGAATAAAAAAATATTTGGAATATAATATATTGAAAAAGATAAACAAGAAATGAAATGGATCACAATCTATGTATTGCTAATACATTCATAAGTGTCGGAAAAATATTTATGTACTCGTAACCAAGGAACGGCAATACACACAAAATCTCACTGCAAGGTTACACTTTTTGCTGATGACATTGACTATTCACAAGTATCATTAATGAACTAGCACGGCTAGGGGCTATGCTCTACCCAACATCATAATTTAGACTTTCAAGGAGTCTGGGAATTTTGATTGTATGGACTATAGAGCACATTTAAAATTTGTGAAGTAACTTATAAATTAGCTAACTTAATAAGTTTAATAAATTAATACTTAATACTTATAACGTATAACACATTTAGAAAATAACTTTACGAATACTAATATAAGCCTGAGATTATATATATGTTTGCTTAACTAAATTATAATAATTTTTGAAGCCGAAGTCGGTACAAATTTTCCTACTCCAGATTCCAACTCAAAAGCAACAAAAAAATGACGAAAATTGACACTTTCTTTGAGAGTCTAATATATCCTTTTTTTTTTTTTTTTTTTTACAATAAAAAAAATTATAGTATATTATTAAGTTAAGACGTAAATCTTAATAACTAAAAATAGAGGGCATCAAAAAATAAGATTTTAAAAGTTATGTAGGATTTACTGCTTGAAAAAATATTTTGTATATTTATGAAGCTGTCATGAATTATTGATAGTATATAAAATGCTTCTCTTTTTTGAGAAGAAAAATATAAATTTAAGGCTATTTAGGTTATTTCATGTTTCTGTAGATAAAAGTAATCAAGAAATCCTTCGTAAAAATGTGTTGACTTGTGCAATACAATTCTAAATAAAAATGAACTTGAAATAGATGGACCATAGGTACTTGTGTTTAAATTCCATGATTAATGACGTTAATGTAATTTATCTTTGATCTGAAAGACTTATAAGACAATAAATTTATCCACTCTGTGACTTTTTTGGTCAGAAAATTAGTCTCGAAGCCCAGCAGTCTAAAGATTAGCCAAGAGTCACACAAAAATAAATGTATAAGTGTCGTTGTGTTATGTCAATTGGAAAACGTCGTTTCCCAAAACCTGTACCAAAGCGATGTATGTCTTGTCTATCACGGAGTACATATTTTATTACTATGAGCCTCTTAACCATGTTGTGTCGCTCATTTGGTGGAATTAAATCACCAATGAACCCAAGTGGTATCATTTCTGCGCTGCACTGCACCAGGATGCTTGGGACAAAAATCCTTGTTCCTGAGAGCACCTAAGTACAATTCCTTGTAATCATCAACAGGCTGATGTTGTGTAGAGACTTTAGACAAACTGATATGATTCATTTCTCCATTCTGGCTACCCCAGTCTCAATTTCATCAATGAACTTAGATCAATAAGTGTTGGCTCTTATTGCTCCCACACTTTCAAAAATGTTTAGAAATACTTTGAAGACGGATACTTCTGGTGAATTCCACGTTTCTATTTTCCGGTTTTTGAATATCTGTGTCAGCATCACCTACCCAATTTGATGACAATATAGTGCCCAGAGTAACGGCTCTCCTAAGAACTGTTGAACACAAATACAAACAGCAGTAAAATGGGCTGTATAAGAAGCATTTGTGTCAAACATCCTCTATACAACTGATTTATCAACTTTCCATAATTTCACCACTTTTCTATGTTATTTTTTTCCTTAAGTGTAGGTAAGTGACTGTTTTGTTAAATGGAATCCCACTGAAGTGATGCCTTTTCTGTCACTTGGCTCTCTTAACCCAAAAAAGTAATATTTATAGATTTGTAGCCATGTTTTTCTTACTTACTAAAATTAAAATAGCATATTTTTGAGGAAGTACAAATTAACAATAATAGTATTAAACACATAATTCTAGAAAAAGGCAAAACTAAATGTTTTGCGTTGCTTGGTAATATACTATAGCCATATACTATAATTTTCTCATTTCAAAATGTTTAATATGGCCAGTAGAATTTATTCCAATTTAAAAATATTTCATACGGTGTGTTTTTATTGTAGGTAGAACATATTTCTCATAACGCCAAGGCAACATATTAACTAGGGGGGTTGTCTGATACACCCGAATGTGCATCAACACAAAAAAAATTAAAGGTCTACGATAGAACTTTTAACGAGCCCACAAATAAGTATTTAGTTTTTACTTCACCTTCTAACGTAGAAAAGATGGATAATTTTGGATTTTAGTCGTAATTGTGTTTTTAGATAAGACTAATTAAAGAAATTAGCCAAAAGCATGGTTTTTTATTAGTAAATTGTTTACATACGAATGAATTGTGGCACCCCCTTGTATTTATTATTATTCATTAGTATGCCATATATCTATTTGCTAAATACGACAACTTTGTACATCAATACGATCTTGCGATATTAAATAGGTTTTTTTTTTACTTGCTTCATTAGTTATTAAATTATGGAGTATTAATTATTTCCTATCTTGTTGCCAAATTCTCCACAATCTCTCTGAAAAAATTAATTCCCGGGAAATGAAAAACCCTAGTAGGTACAAACTAATGTTGCGACGATACTAATATTTTGTACCATTTCCGTTACTAATATCTATAAGTAATATCTATAATTTTTTTAATTTTCCTAATAAAAATATAATTACAGGGACATCCGTAAAATTTTTGTTTGGGATGCGGCCAAATTCAGAAATTTGATAATTTTTTCATTAATTTAAATTTAAATTCTTTTTTTATTTATCAAGAAGCATTTTTTATTGAGGATTCATGTCAACAGCAGCCCATTTTTTTCCTTCTCTGACGTAATTAAGCTGGAAGCACCAATTCCAATATCCATTTAGTACAATACCGTTTTAAATGTGTTTGTACACCCAGGGCTATCACAACGGGGAGGCATTCCCAATGATGTATCAGAGTTGAAAAAAATATGATGTTGATATGAATTTTTTATTATTTTTGTAGTATACTATTTAAAAAAATAGTATCAAGACCCTTTGAAAAATAAAATAGACCTAAATAGAATAAAACAGACTTTATAGAAAATAAAGGGAAAAAATTGGCCCCTTGGTGATGTAACCCACCAAATGGAATAACAAGCCTGAAAATACTGAGACAATGGTATCCAAAATGGAAAAAGTAATAACCATGACTTTCGAGAAAACAAAACAAAATTCGATTACAAATGAACCAAAATATTAATCACAAGGTACTTTTGAAAGGGCCCAATCTTTTTTTTTTCTTTTTTTTTAAAGTCACCTTATTTCAGAATGCCAAAAATTAATTGTCAGTCGGCCAATTGGAAAAAATAAATATATATAGCACCGGCCTAGTATCAATTTTATACGGTATACCAAACAAAACTAGTATAGACTCCTTACTAGAGCCCCATGTTTATTTCAAACTGATTTATATTTTCATAAATGGAAACATATTCACGAGTGTAATTGGTGTTGTAACATCCTGATGTTCCTTGTATCACCATTACAAATATATGTGGTTTTATCTCCATTATATTCTAATCAATCATTCTACAAAACTAATTTAATCTTGTAAGCACATCCCAACTTCATTTCTTTCCATAAAATGTATATATTTTTCATATGTATAGATATTAATTATTATCAAAGTCATCTATCAATGAGAGTACATCCTTTATTAATGAAGAGAAGGAGATCCCTTTATATGCATAAAGAAAAACAATGTATTTTTGAGTAACTTATTATTCATGAAGCAGATTATGATGTAATTTTGTCTTTTATAACGTATCAAAGGATAGTTAATTACTTATGTATGTCTTAATATGGATTTATCTCATCATGGAAGCTCTTTCCATGAATGTCATCAGGGGATATAAAAAAGATTATCTCTTTTGCTGACAAAAAAATCAAATAAAAAATCAAATGAAAATAAAAAGTAAGAAAATAACGTATTTTTAATGTTGAATCGGTCCAAAAAGACAGTACTCCAATCAGGTTTTAATCAAATTCACCAGTCCTACAACCGGTCCTTATTGGTCTTTTATGGGAGCTACAACTGCTAAAATGATGTATTTGTTATGTCCTTTCAACTGTTCAACATAAAAATTTTCAAGAGACAAGATATCCAAAGGTTTAAAGTAAGAAATGTGTGGCTAGAATTTATTATTATACGTTCTAGCTATCATTTATTATTTTCTTTGGATTTGTATTTATATTATCATTAAGATAGCTAAGAGCATTGGACTGAAAGGCCCAGGTATCGGTCCTTAGGACCGTTGAATTTAAAAAATCGGATGATAAAGCAAAAAGAATGAAAGGGGGAGAACCAAAAGACTGATTAGGCAATCAGGTCCTAGGACCCTTCCATCTCTACCTATTAGTTATTGTATTTACGTGAGAATGAGCTCAGGTTTTGTATTTCCTAGAACATTGTTCTCCAGCAGGATTTTAGGAAAATTTGTGACGAGAAAGTAAATAATAAGTACAATGAAATTAAAGTAATTTATCTTACTTTAAAAAAATAAAAAATAAATTAGAAGCTAGTTTTGAAAGATCCAAAGCTACATTAAAAGGTAAAGCTATAATAATAATTTGTTGGCTTGTTCTAGGTCTTTTGTTAGGCATCCTTTTTGATTGATGCAGATTGTTTGCTCTGTAATATAAATCTTCATATATTTGATCTCGTGAGAAATCTACAATATGTAGTAAAGTTTTCATTGAATGAATTATGTAAAAGAAGCTTATATTTGAAATAATAAGATACAAGATTTCCTAAAAATTATCGTAGATGTATCATCCTAAGACATTCAAAGAACAAAAAATCAGAAAATATCCGGAAATTTTGAATTAATTTCCGAAAACCATAGAAATATAAAAAAAGTAACAGTATAAATAATAGCTTAAAAAAGAATTATTCAGGGGTAGTTAGTTATAAAATAGCGAATATATTAGCATTTCTTCTTAAAAAAATGTTTTAAAATTTAAAATATAAGATGATTTGAAACAGAATACCATCAATTTACCTAAAATATAATATAAAGAATAGTTTATAGACGGATCTATAAAAAATAATAAATTAAAGATAATTTTTTTTAACGAAAACGTTAAAAATATTAATATTTTTACAAAATGAGTTTAAATTTTATTTAAGAACACAAATTATTATTTTTATTTTTTCTAATTTAAAAATTGTGCTGTTATAAAGAGGGAATCTTTTGATTGGTGGGCGCTATAGCGTTGTTCGTACTGCGTTTCCATAGTTATGCTTTATTGAATAAGAAAAAATAATTTTCCAGGGGTAACATGACATCTATTTATGACAAATGATGTATAGTTCTACAAAATTTATTTTGTAAAAATTTCATTTGATTATATTGTATTATATATAACAAAAATTAATTATTCACAAAAAAAAAAAAGCTCATTTGAGCTAGAAAATAAATACAATGTATTTTCATTGTATGAAAATACTATACTGGATAGAGCTGTATAATGAGTTTGAGTTGTGGACTCATTTTAAGAGTGTTTAGCTTAAGCTCATAATTAAAAAGGAAAGAAAATAGAAGTACAGCGTACGACTGTTGTTTAACAACAATATTTCAGAACCTGGGGCAGCTGCATATACTTAGTTAGGACATTGTGTGTTGTTCTTGCGTCTAGCCAGAAAAAAATGGCATCGATCTATGAAATATATATTATACAATCGTGAAAAAGGCAGTGTCCTTGTTGCAATCTGGGCCCCACGAGACAATGTTGAGATTGCAAACTTTTTTAACTTGGACAAGCCCTTTGTCTGGAGAGTCAGAGAGGAAAAGGTAGTTATGAATCAACAAAAAAGCGTGCTGATCATAAGGAGAGTACAGACTGCCAGTGGGATAAGGATTTCATTACAAGTTTGAAAATTTTTGTAGATAATGGGCCATCCAAATCGATGAGGGTCAGACCTTCATCAAGATCTACCCCGTTTTGAGGTGAGGTAGAGGATTTTCTGGACACGAAAGGCAATTATATTGAAAAACAATTATTATTTTTTGATTGAGCTTTCATTTGGCATGGGTTTCTATTAAAATAAGATAATCAGTTTAGGAGAAAATCCATTTAAAAAATGAATCAGGTTGGTTGTTAAATAAAAGTCGCACTCAAATAACTTTCAAAAATAACGAATGTAACCTTAAATGAGGATTAGCAACGATCTTGTGTACGCTCATCTTTTATATTAAAAAAGAAAAGAAAAGTAGAGTACCTTGTTGTTGGCAACAGGGTCAATGTTGTATATTATCTATCATGCTGTTATCACTATTCTTTCATTCTTGATGAGTAATTACGTGTGAGTGCACTAATAAAAAAACGTAAAGGAACACTCATGATTTTTTGTGTATAAGTTATATTTTATATTTATTAATCAATGCTAGTTGGTTCGCCGACGTCGAAAAAACTCAAGGTAATAATGATGAGCAGTTTATTGATTTTTTTTCATTATTTGTTCATTTTTTTACATTGACGCACTCAAAAACGACTGAAAAACACGAACAGTGATCATTTTTAGAGCCAATCTTAGATCATGGTAACCTTTCCAGCTACAAGTAATCCAACGGCATCATCAGGCCCTATATTTGATTGAAAAAATGAATTTGCAATTTCGCTTTTATAATAAAGGTCATTTGGGAAAAATGAGCAATTTAAATTGAAAATAAGAAGACCCTCACATTTATCTTTATTCCAGGCTACACTCACTATTAACTGATTCTATCCTTAAAGTTAATTATTATCCTTATTTCTACCTAGATAAGGAATTAAGCCCCGTTCAATCTTTTTGCCTTGTTCATTTTTTGATCAATATTATGGCCTTTAAATTATACTCTGATAAGAAGTCATATTGCAAATTTCTTGGTAAGCCCCATACTAAATCCCGTCTAATCCATACGAGTCTCATTAAATTAAAAACAAAATAATAATAACTTTAATCACCTATTAAAGTCTTTAATGAACCCTGCTCATATTGAGATGGGTTACTTTTTGTACTAAAAAGTCTTTAATCTGCCAAATTACTTATACGCATATAGTTATACCACTCTTTGCCAAATTTGGCCTTGATAAATCTATGGAAAAAGAGTTGCTTAAATATTGTGGAAAATACATCACGAGTTCTTTATTTTATAATATAAATGCATATTTGTACATATTTATCTACTTTTGCTTAAATAAAGATTCGAAAAGTTATCAAATATTTATATACATATACCATTTTAATTATGTATATTCGAAATCTTTTTATTTGAATCGTGACTACAGCAATGCAGCCAAAAACTTTGGATAAATAAAAGGCATATTTTAAAAATTTATATATTTTCAATATCAAATCTTGAGCAATGTAGTATTGTTTCATTTAGTCTCATAACTCATATAAATCATAAATTTTCATTATATCAGGTTGTTCCGAAATGATTGAGACTGCCCCAGTAAGAGAAGAAATTACATTCAAAAGTTTGTAAAAAGTACTCAATCATGTCACATATTCTCTTCCGGCTTAGATAACGTCGTGTTAATGGGTTCTCTAACTCCAACAACTGCCTGAAGATCTCTTCTTTGTTCACTAACTTCATCATAAAGTCCATCAGGATCTATTGTCTTTCTCGTTGTCTGTTTTAGACGAACAGTCGAGGGTCGCTAGTTCTTTGGGTCCACCCAGAGATCCCAACACTCACTCATGTCCCAAAAGAACAGGACTCGTCCTGTAAAAATGAGAGGTACTCCAAAAACTGTTTTCCACTTAATCGGGGCCCTAAAGCACGTCACTCACTCATCCTTATTGGCCTGAGAGAGAATATGGGGTACCCACACACTGAGCAGATCATCAGTCAGATTCTAAAAACCACTGTGGGTGGTTGGGAGTTATTGTATGGCGTCCTTGTCCCACGGGGACGTCCTGATGAGACACTTTTATTGAGCTTAAAAGTCCCATCACTGAAAGAATGTTACACGACTACGGAAGGCATCAGAATAAACAATAGTGAGGTCGTTGTGGATATCAGTCACTGCTTTACGTAGTTTGTAGCGTATAAAAAATACGAACCAAAATTATGAGTCTCATTGTTCATCAACGAATGGAGAAATATGTGTAAATGGGGCATTATCCATTTGGTCTCTGAATAACTATAGAATGTTTTTCCGCCATAAAATTCATGAGAAAATTGATGCTGGTAGAATTATGAAGCTAACTTCAAACCAACTTGTCCCAATCATTTCGAAACTGGCTAATATATATCATATTTAACAAACAAAAGTATATCTCAGCATTTGACGTCATTGAATAAAAGTCATCATTGTAATAGAAATAAAATATGATTATAACATAATGATTTATCTCGAAATAATCAAAACTTATATGTTTTTTCTGTCAACAGAAAAGCAACCTAGAGTTGATTTTCTTAAAATAAATTATCACATTTTAATTAACGAATTATACTGATTAATCCTTTGGGGCACTGCAAATTGAATTTCAAGTTGCAAAAACATTTTGTACCAATAAAATAACTATAAATTTATATCATCTATGTATTGGAAACTACATATAAAGCCTCATAAATCAAATAATAGACTTTAGTCAACATTGTAGATAGCTCAGCTAATCACCAATAATTACAATATAAAGCCATTAAAAGGCCAAAATATAGCTATGAAATATTAGACTACGAATAAAAAATTTAAGTCATATTTCTTTGTTTGATTTTTGTTCAAGAGTGTTTTTCTGTTGTCGGATTACATATTATGTTGAATACCTATAGGTATTGTATGAAAAAAAAAATCATACCTTCAAATCAAACGCGATATAAATTATGGACTTTTAAAGCTCTCAGTCCTGTGTTATTACAAAGATTATATGGATTTCCTGAAAAATATCATAATTTGATTGACGATGACTTCAAAATCTTCTTTATAGAAACATTCTTCCTGAATTATAGACTAATTCCATGAATTTCTTCATAACTATATTTTTATTTATCTATGTACATGGTATTTGAACAGGAAAGAGCAATCCCCATTACGATAACTACTAAGAATGATGAATGATGGAAGAAGAAATCCTTGATGCAGCTTGAAGATCTTTTTTCTAATAAAAAATGCATAGAGTTAGCACATAAAGAACCTTTTTATTTAAACAATATATGATATGCACCTTTGTATATGTAATGTATGTATATGTTTGCATGTAATTTTGAGAATACATTTATGACTTTTTTATACGGGTATTTCTAAATCCATTTCTCGAGTCCACGTTTTGCTGCCCTACCCTGTATACTTATATAGTGTGTATGCTTTAAGAATCATGATTTTTGGGGAGTTGTAAGTGTAAGCTCTTGTTAGACTCGGAGTACGAAGAATAGAGGATCGATAATGGATTAATGTTTGCCTATATCCTTACTTGATACGGAGTGGTTACACCGTTAATTTTTTTACATACCGCCAGGTCATATGTTACACCACTCGATTTATGGACATTATATGTTTTATAACCTATGATTTTCTATGTACATGATTATGTCTAATAGACAACAATAGGATTCAAAATGAAGATGTTAATGCTGAGATTCCCTTCTCCATCTTACATCGAACCATATTTTTTAATTCAGTCATCTTTTATATAGAAAAATGTCAAAAAGATTTATTGTGTCTCTTGAATTTTTGGATATTTATGGTCGTTAACTCCAGAGTTTCAAAAAGATGCCTTTGTATACGATTATGTCTGCTAAGGGACATATAAGACCAAAGAATAATAAAAAATATGTATGTATCTATTTGAACTTTCATTATCCCAAATGATAAATTGATTACAGTGTAAGTTTTTTATATTTAAGAACTTGAAGGATTTGTCTTACACAAAGTTTTAGGACATATAAAACAACCAAAATTGGTAGATTGGTCAAAATTATTCAGAACCTTAGCATTGACTTTTTTAAAAAGAGTTTGACTATGAAATATATCCATACCTGTAGGGATGTAGTGGTCCCAAAATTTTCGAAGTCATGTTCGATCCTAACCCCTAAGGATGTGTAAAAATCATCTTGTAGAACAATATTTTTATAATGACGTCACTATATAAATCCGTTAGTGACGTAATCATGGGTATAGAAAGTGTTCGATTGCATATTGCAGGTTGATAATGCTATATATATTTATTTATTTTTATCATACATAATGACTCAAATCTCGTCAACTCTTGTGATAATTCTCTGGAGAGTCAAATTACTGTTCTGAATTATTCGTAATCTAAGACACAAAAAATATCTTTTTGTAGTTCTAAAGTATTTATTTTCTACGTGTTGTTTATAAGTATTGCAATGAGATCTTAATGGAAATTACTTGTTTTTTATATTTCTCAAGATTTACTAAGAAATTGCAAATTGTCTTTTTTTCCACATTTTACGTATTAATTAATAATAGTTTATATTTACTTTAGAATTAAGAATGACAATAAATATTTATTTAAAAAGAACAAGCAATTAAGTTAGATACTTGAATTTTGAATGGCATTTAATTTGAAATACTCCCACAGAATCGATTATTTCTAGTATTTACAAATACATTAATAAAGTATGATATTATACCTAAACAAAAAGAAAACAAATGAGATTTAAAGTACCTTCAAAAATTCATTAAGATGGTTTTGTTTTATTTATTATCATTATAAATAAAAATTAAATATGAGTTTTGTGAACAATTATTATTATTAAAAATTATTTTTGAAGGGCCTAAGAGTATTGGGTGTCCAGGCTCTGTGGTTCATATGCCACCAGGTATCATCAATTTAATATCGACCATATTGGATCCAACATTCATAAAAATACTAAATACTTATATGATGCCTAAATTCGTCTCACAATGCCTTATTTACTTACAACTTCACTTCTTTAAAATACGAACTATTGATTTACTATATCTATTTGATCAATTAACATTACTTATTTAAAATAATTATTCAGATTGGTGACCCAAAACTTGCATTAGCATTTAACTTGGATTTTATTCCAGTTTTTTATAAGTGTAAAAATGTTCAAGCAACAAGAAAATGGACAACGAGCGTGTAATCTCCTCTGCACAGGGGGCAGTGCCGGGAAGGCTGCAGAAACCGTTGTCATCTTCATCAAGACTGCTTACAACCTCAAGGAGTCAATGACACACCCATACAGAAAAGAAGAATAAAAAATTATGTGGCAACAATATGGCTGACTTCTGGTTGCATCCATGTCGACTTCTTTTAGCCCTGAACTCCACCCCCTGAGCTTTATAGTTTGAGGTGTCTTGAAAAGAATTTCTACCCCACTTATCCTCAAATTAGAATTCACTCTGAGTCACCATCATAACACCATGGGCACGGCCTTTATCGGCAAGAGCTCTCAATCGGTTTCCCGACGTCTTGAGGCAGTTATTACTTGTGAAAGAGGACATATTGGATAAAATCAATTCTAAACATAGTATTTAAACATCTAAAAAATTGGTTAGGAGAAGTTTTTTTTTAATATCATATAAATCAAGTTTTTCGTAATTTAATCATGCTACTGCAAGTTGTGGGTTCCCACTCTTTATATATTTACAAAGGAACAAAAATCTACGAATGCTTAATAATTTGTAATTTTCATTTAATAATTCAATAATATAAAAATAATTAATATATACACTATGTAAGAAATATTCGATCATTGCAGTATCCTCTCATTACGAGTACCTTAAATTCTTCGGCTAATATGCATCATCGTATTCTTTGGTTGCAACTTGTAACCTACATTAATTAGATAAAATAACATCTTATATGTACATATATAAAATCTTCTTAATCTTATTCCTGGGGAAAAGCAATGTATATTCAACTCCTAGACTTAATATACTTAATATGTAATTACAAGTAATCATCTTCCCATTAATGCATATGTTTAAACTAAGGCATCTCATTTCCTGAGAAGTTGACTTTCAGCGGGGTCTTCTTACTATATAAAAAATGCTGTGTAATTTAAGTATTTCTTCTTATTTATATATAAAAAGCAATAACAAATTTTATGGTGGTCTTACCTAAAGCATTAAAACAAATAAGCGAAACGAAGATCAATATTTGTGCAAGGTAGTGCTCGAATCAACACTTTTTTGTTCGCTACGGGCGCCAAGTATACTTGAATATTAATGAATAACTAACAACACAGACTCCATGTATTCACTCTTTACCTGAATCAACAGGGTAAACTCTGCGAAGGGAACAAAAAATTTCAAGTGATAATGAATTGCATAAATTTGTATTACCATAGAAGGGGATAATTCCCTTTTCTATGTCCCTGTTTTGCAATAATAATATATAAACACACGAACATCCCAATATTAGTATTTTCAATCACAGGTTCGAATGTTGACATTAATTTACGGGTGCTGGTTTGGTTACAAATATCCATAAAATACAATATCAGTACTGGAGTATGGGTGCATATAATCGATACATCAAATATTCGTAGTTCTTTGATAGTTTACCTAAAACCTTATTGAGGAAAGCTACTTCACCAAGTGCCATTTTGACGAACGGATAATTTGCTAAATTTGATGATGATTTATGCTTCAATACTATCAATATTATCTACAATAACAAACACATCTTGATAGTTATAGAGTGAGAGACGAACTCGGTTGGGACTTGAAAAACTACATAAGAGCTCCAACACATTCGATCCAAAGGATTAATCTATTCATATTGTCCATTAAATCTCAATCGGTTACTTTTTCTTATCTTTACACATTTTTTCAATTTCTAATTTATTTAATGAAGGATTGTCTTCATTTTTTTTAAAACAGTTCTAATAGTAGTTCGAGTCAACTGTTGAAGTATCCTTATAGAGAAATAAATTATTTTTAATGTTTAATACTTAATCAATGCAATTAATGGAAAGAAAATTAATATTTTATCTATTAAAATTGATACAACATGAATGGGAATCAAAAATATATTTATTTTTTTTCGGGAAAGGGTCTGTTTGGCAAAGTGGGCTTCGGAAAAGTGTTTGTAGTTACAAATTCCTAGCAGTTATTCAAATACCCGATTTTACTTTAACCATGTTTACGCCGTATTTAAGAAAAATACCCAAAGCACATATCCCTAACCTATCATAAATATAACCAATAAAAACTTCTATGTATCTACCTATGTACATATTATCCATGAATGTATATAACTCGAGAAAAAAAAGTTTTTTATTGATTAACCCTCCGTGAAAAATGGATACTATTAAAGTAACTTTTTCAACTCTTAATACATTTACATATAAAATATACATAAATACAGTTATATTTAGTTCCTTACAATTTTTTATGACATAAGTTGATTTAATTTTCTTGTACATAATTTTTTTATAAATAAAATATACAAAAATTATAAATGTATTAGAAAGGGGGGGGGGAAGCTTTTAAATCTAGAGAATAAAGAATATAATATGTTGGTATACCAACGTACAGGGTGATCCATAATTAAAGTACTATAAAAAAATGCTCACAGATTATGGTTTGTATTAAAACATGTATTATTGAATACTTTTTAATAAGTTTAGTATTCTTCTACAGGTTGAAAGGTTGCTTGATATAATAATGCTAACGACGAGTAAGAACGTTCAATGTTACTCCATAACTAGCTACTACATACCCTGCATGAATTCACCCTTTTAAATGAAAAATAAATCCTGCGAAGTGAACAAAAATACATACGGCATAAGTGAAAATGAAAGAAAAATAGTCTAGGGACGCAATTTGCGGTTTCATAATAAGTGACAACTTACATGGGGAAAAAATATATCCCTCAGGTCATCTACCTCCATTCGCTACTTTGAGTTAAAACTTTAACTTGAAGCTAACATGTACATTGTACTACGTGTTCTAGAATATTTTGCGTATATGGCTGCCGTCAGGAAGTCCTTACTAAGTGTTGAGCCTGGAAACTGCGTCGCCCTCCCCCCACGACCATATCCTCCATTGCATATCCATGGAGGTGAAGATAAAGTGAATATGTCAGTCCTTATATATATCCTTGCTATTACTGAAGTCCCTCCAGTTCACTCTCGGTCCGATCCAGTTCGGTCCTGCATATCATTCCTAAACACTTATATATGAAAGTCCTTGATAACGTCACTTAACTTTATTCCTTCTTTTTTTTTAAATCAGGTTTACTACTAACAGTTCGAAAGACGGACAGTCTTAAGGAACGGTTGCAAGGACTGACATGACGGGTCCTAAGAATGGACTGGAACGAATACAGGATGAGAACTCAAAAATTAGAATAATCTGCGAGGCCGTCTAGCTTCAGTTCTAAACAATTATATACTTGAAGTCATTCGAAAGACCTGACAAAAAACTACAATTTAATGTTTGTTTTGTTTTTGTCCGATCAAAAATTCCCGAAAAACATGTAAAACGGCAGAGGGTGTGCGATATTATCCGACTAGAGGATCTTCTCAGTAAACACTGTTATGAACAGAAGAAATGACCGCTTGTTGACTGAATCAAGAGCTCAGGTGGGCTATACTTTTGTTCATCTCCTTATTGAAGCAATCATTCAGAATGGAGGGGAACATGCTGAAGAAAAAGCGTAGAAAATGGTTGAATTGCCAACTTTTGCTCCAAAAGAAATCCAAAAAAATGGCACAAAATAAAAATAGGTACAAGTGAAAACAGCTTAAAATATTTTTTATTTTTTAGTTCTCGGCCTGTAAATAAGGACTGGCACAATACTAACAACAAAACAGTTTGCCCAAAAAGAGTTTATAAACTTCATTTGCAGGATGAACTGGTCCTCTGTAACGAATAACTATAATTTAATGACGTTAAGCTTGATTATACTTTAATTCTGAACCACCCAGTATATTAAATATAATACATTTTGGATGTCAAAGCTTCAAGAAAGTAGGGGAAAGGGGGAAAGTTGTATATGTTAAATAAACTTTAAAATATGGTAGAAGATTATCATGATTATGATTTGATCCATTTTGAAATGAAATTCAACCAAAAAAATATACCTGTTTTGACAATATTATTTTCAACAACTTTTTATATATAAAGTATATAGTATAGGTAAGCAATTTGTAAAATGAAGAGATCATGGAAAAATGAACAACTTTTTATATTTAAACTTGCATCATATAATAGCTAAAGTTGTACAAATAACAATCTTACGTACTCTTTATTATATAGTATGCAATAAAAATAGTATTTCTAGACATATCATTTAAAAAGATAAATGCGTCATATTTCTTCTTATTTCACGCTTAGTTGCTCTTATTTTTTATTATTTTTGTTTAAGATAAAATATTACCAAAAGAATTTTTATCGTCTCCATATTTATATTTTAAATTTTTTAATATTTATACATATAATAGACTGTACCGTAATTACAAAGGTTTGGAATTTGCTAACGTAATATATTTTTTATCTTGCATTTTATTCATCTAAACAAGGAAAAAATCTTTAATTGCCCAAAAAAAAAAAATCCCTTATATTTGCATTTTGATTTTAAAATCGGTAATTTAGCGACAAAATTAATTTGTTCATATTATCCCTATAAAATTTTTAAGTTTAATAGAGATAAAGGATTTTTATAAAATTAACTAGTTTGGCATATAAATATATCTTTCAACAATATTCATACAAAATTTATCTAATTCTCCTCATGTTATGAGTATTTCAGTCCTAAATATGTCGCAAGTAAATAAATATACGTTTTTTTGTACTGCGTATCACGCGCACATGTTTTGTTTCTTTTGTCATATCGGGTACAGCCTAATAAATATTTAAAATTTTTGTTTTTTTATGGATATTGTAAGCAAGTGTCTACTCTATGTACAAAATAGACCTTATTTTGTTTATATTTTTGCAAAAAGAGAAAATTTTGACCAAATGTCTGCCATGGTCTTTTTTTTTTCTTCAATGATACATTATTTGATAAATATAACATTAATTTACCTTGTGAAAATTCTACCTTTCTTTATTCCAATAATTATTATTCTCATAAATCACTAATTATATATGGGAATATATATGTATCCTTTATTTCACTGGTAATTTAGTGATACCAGTATACTGATAGTTTTAATGTTGAAACCAAAGCAGTACCATATAGTGATTTGCCCTTAAAATTCCACCTTGGTCCATTATACACATTTTTTTTATTTTGATTGTTTGTACCTATAGATATTAAACGATTCACAGGCTTTGTATTTCCTAAGCCTAATAATATAAAGCACAAAAATATAGCATATAATCCCAATGTGTCTAATGGACCCATTTAAAGCTCACAGACTTAATTACAAACCTAAAACCTATTATAGAATCATTATTTTTTTATAAATATTCATAAATACAAAGAATAGAGGTGAACTAATTCAAACTTTTGGTTAAATAATCTGCAAAACTAATTTCAGTGTCACTTCTCCTATAAGTAATTAGCCACTAACAAGGAAAAATGAATTATAAAATTACGTAATTTCTTTGATTCTTTCGGATAAGAATCATTTGATTTATATAAACTACGTAATCGACTATATTTTCGACTATGTTTTTCTAAGACACCTCTTAATAAAACCCATATTTTGCGATGAAGGTATACAAATAAGATTAAGAGTAAATATGGTTGCAATAAAACCAGGCGGTATTAATTGTAGTATCATTTAATTGAGGTTTTAAAAAGATGACGCAGATATATTTAGCTTAAGTAATACACACATAAGTAACAAATTTCAGGTTTTGTTAGCTCAGCATGATATTTGGAATTTAAATTCTAATTCCATTTTACTTTTCTAACAAAATTTTCTCTCTCAAAACTCAATATTACTTTTACTTGCAAAAACAATTATTTTATCCCAATTCAATATTACTTTCCTTTTCAAATTCAAGGTTACCTATTCCATGCTTGAAAAATTTGTGAAAAATTCAACATGACAAATATAAAAGTGTAAGAAAGAGTGGATTTGCGTGAATTAATATTCTATTGTGTGAGATTTGAGATAGGGATTTGTGGCTCTTTTGTTTAGTAATAAGTAGAGGTGTAGAAATATTCTTTGTACTTAAGTCGAAGTCGATTTGAAGTCCTTTAAAATATTCCTGTAGCACAGTTCAAGTCCCCAGTTTTTATCCAGTAAAGCCAATCAGTCTAAGAATGGAGTTTTTGATTGTGTTATTAAGTCTTCCAAATATGATTTTGTTTCCGTGTCGAGTCACAAATTTTGATTCCAAGTCGAATTACAACTCTCGGGTCCATGTCCATACCTTTGATAAAAAAGTATGAAAATTAAATATAAAAAGAAAACGCAATGAATGAGCTTATTTTTGTTGGAACTTCGTTTTGAATATACTTGCAGTTTAAAAGTAAACTTATAAATTCTTATAGGTTATGTACCTTCAGTAAAGTATTTATATTAACTTAAATTAATAATAAAGGAAATCCTCAAAATCAAAAAGTGTAAATTTAAAAAAGAAGGGTATGTTTGTAACCTTCAAGATATTAGTGGTCATACTAATTATGCCTCTTTCTTTTGAAAATTTAAACGTATTAGCCGGCAATGGTCCAGAAGCATTAAAGGTGTGCAAAGCGTAGAGAAAAATAACAGTTTTAATACTAGAAACTTGTAAATGTATTGTGTTATAGTTCTTTTTTGAAATTATGTTCATTTTTTCATAGATTGTCGTCGTGAAAACATCTTTCTCTCTCTGAAAAATAAATTCACGCCCAATTTTAGTGTAATTTTTAATATTAGTATATCTATTTCTATGTAATTTTATAGCATTTTCCCTGCATTAATGCTAAATGCATTAAATATTGAAGGTCCTTCTCTTTATAAGATTAACATACTTCACAAAATTTCCATCCCTAAATATTGTTAATAGTCATATATGTTAGGAGATATGTTGCTTCTCGAAGTTATCTTGTTTTTTAGTACTTTATCTCAAGCTTGGTTTTCACGCTAACCGCTGATTTGACATCTTTTACATCTCTTCTTATTATTGCCTAATTGTCATACTTTCCTTCCGTTTTGACATAGTCATTTCGACATAGTGACCAAAACTTCTTAGAAACTTCTTTTAGTATAATATATTATTAAATTTTTATGACAGATTGTGTGCAAACTCCTATTTTCACATCTTCAGATTAAAAGCTCTACAATTATCAAAATGAAAAAATAAAATTATATATTTATGAAGAGTAATCTTACCGTGACCAATATATAGTAAATCGATATTTTCAGTGCTCTTACACAATTGGCTACTCTTCTCACAGAACATAGATTGAATGCTAAATTCCTCCCACTGAATGTTGGAATAATAAATAAACATAACATGGAACCGTGATCATAGGGAATTTTCATTATAGAAACAATTATAGGGTCCGAAAAAAAAATTGGGGCAAAAAATCTTAATATCCTTATTTTTAAATACTTTTAAGAAACAAACAATGGACAACTAATAATATCCTCCCAGTCTGAATAACCTTTTCTGTTCTGCCTCTTAAAGTCTTCCTTCAAATATCTGGAGAGATCGCTTCATGGAGGAAATATGACTTCCATAAAACTTTCATCATTGCAAAATATTGGAGGATCTGGAGAATATATCTGCTAAATCATACAGATTTTATTGTAAATTATATAGTTGTTCGATCTGCAAATGGATCAGACTACTTTTTTCTAGAGGATATTGAAAGATACAACAAAATGGACACCTTTGATGTTTAAAAATTGGACTTCTGGAAGAACTGAAAAAAAAGGATAAACATTTTCTAGATCGTGATACATTTTTAGATATAGACTCGCCCATTGCTTCAGAAAAAATTATGAAGTTCATCCAAGGTTATGACAAAAAATCTAAAACTCCAGGGCCGTTAGGGTAGCCTTTTGAATTTTTCAAAAGTTTCAAAACTTACTTTCTCAAATCCTCGAAGAAGTGCTTAAGAAAAACTTAAAGAAGGGTTTTTGTTCCTAAGCACTGGTTCCCTAACTTTAGTCCCAAAAAAGAATAAGTTAAAGCATGGCATTAGAAATTACCGACCTATTTCCCTCTTGAAGACCTGGTATAATTCTGATTTGTTTATTGAATCGAAGACAATCCAAAATTCTTCTATACATAATATCAACAGATCTGAAGAGATTTGTGTTTCAAACCTGCTAGAGGATATACCATGTTTTACAAGATGGTGTAGACTTATGTGCATCTTCAAAGTACGCTACTCATTTTGTCGACTTTGAAAATCCACTCAATATTGTCTTACGGAAGTTTATTGTCAAGCAACTTTATAGGTAAGGACTGTCAGATGGGTTTGTTGACATGTTTTCATCCATCATCGACGATTCACATTCTCGGTGCTTACAGTAATTTTTGGATTATTGCCATCTCTTTTTCTAATCGCAAAGAATTGATTAAACGAGATTATTAACACTTACTCCAGCCTTGAAAGTATGAAAATAAATTAAATGTCACTGAAGTGCAAATTATGTGCGGATAATCTTACATTGTTTCTTACAGGAACATAAGAAAAACTTGCATATTACGTCTCACAATCCATCAAAGTTATTCAGGATTTCAAAAAAATTGGGGTCACACCATCAACATCGAGAAAACTCAGATCTGATCCAACTGTGACGACTATCTTAAGACATGTGATGTGATGGTCTTAGCGAATTAGGGTTTGTTAAGTCTTTCTCTCTCCTTGGAATTGAAGTTTCTAGCAGCACTACCGATTCAGAGAGAAGAAATTAGTTAAAAAATTTATCTTCCATACAGAAAAGTGTTAGATTTTTCAGTTATATCCCACCATCTAAATATGAAAAGCTAAAAGCCCGGAATATCAATATCCCAGACAAAAACGTTCCATCTATTGAGATACGTTTCTTATTCAAAGATGATATGTGAAAGCATATAAATTAAGGGAAGATTTAGTATGGGGTCATTCTAGAGCATACGTTTGAAGGGCGTGGATTAATGCTCCAACAACTCGCTGGGATCTTGGTTTTACGCAGATAGAAGTTAAGTGGATGGCACTGAATCTCCCGTGGTTAAAACGAGTCAGAAGTTCTAGTGATTCTTGGGCAATTATAATCAAGAAAAAATTCTTACAACGGATTGGTTGTGAATTTGCTGAACGGATATGTATGGGTCGATCTGAAATATTTGGAGTGGGGAAAAGGTAAGGGGCATCATTGGAGGAAGATTTGTTTAGTATGCAGTTCTACCATTGAGAATATCCTCCCTTTACTAGATTCAAACGAACCAATGAATTATAATCATCGACTGAACAGTAGGAGTGAGTTCCTTAGAAGTGCAGAAATTACGTCTGCAAGTAAATATGTATCAAACGGAAGCCCCGTGTTGAATAAGTTATTTTTAGCATAATTAAAATCCAGTGTATTGTTTAGCTCCCCTGTTTCTTTGGAATTGACTAATAATAATTTTCCTCAGCTGCTGTCATTATTATTAAACTTCTGAGTAGTGCAATTCATTTTCTATTACATTCAATTATATGAAAAACCTGATTGAACATTTATGTCTGCGCATAAATTCCTTATTGAACTCAGAGTAGAATTATGGATCCGAGTAACTCCTGCCAATGTCCTTGTTTCTTTCCTTTTCTCCTTCCTACCTTGTCACTGCTGATTGCAGCTGACTTAATGAAACTAAGCTGCTCTCCACCAAAACATTTTTCAAATTGGGAGGATTACCATGTTGGTTTCTGGTTTCTTTTTTTTAACATGCACAAAATACACAAGATTTTCATCACTAATTATTAATCAGTGTGTAATGTGACTCCCATACCTTAAGACAAAAATGTAGTTAATAAAAAATAAATATTTTACAGTCCAAATTTATCAAATATAATCCACATGCCCCATAAACGAAAAAGAGTGGGAGTAGGGTAGTCGAAGGTACTTTAACAATTAGGCAGGCTAATATTATGCAACAAACACCTTTACAAGTAATATGAAAAATGACCAAGAGATGTCTCTAAGAATACCCCACTTGATATAATTTCCTAATGCGTTACTCTTTTTAACAAAAAGGAAAGTAAAGTGCTATCCTTTTCTCTCTCTCCTGTACCATATTTCAAACATAGATGGTTCTACATAAAGAAAATACTCTTTTTTTTTTCTCGTCTTCCTTCCTTCTATCTATGTAAGATATGTTTTATCTGATTGTAGCATTTTAGAATAACTTTAAATATATAAACATACATACGTTTTTATAAAAATCCCATAAATAAATAGGATTTGACAAAAGTAGAAAGAAAAGTATTTAAAAAAATATAAAAATAAATCGACTTGAAGAAAATACAATATATATATATATATTATATTATATTATTGTTTGTATACAAGACGTGTCGTTAGCTACAACTACTGAATATATTATTGTTTGTATCTTATATACTAGAGTGATCACAAATTTGAAATAGTATAAATATGCTCATTTAAGGTTTAAATGTCGTATGTCTAAGGATTACAAAAATAGTTTTAGCTTCAGACCAAGTCCTTTCAAAACTTGCCCTGACCATTTTAAAGATTTTTAAATGATTAATTATGTCTGTTGGTCACAAGGATTACGGGAAAAGATACAGATCGATTTTATCTAACTTAATACGGAGAGTAGAAGGTGACATATTAAAATCGCCTTTAGCAGGAACAGAAGCAATCATTCTCATGAGAAAAGAAAAACAGGTCTATCATATCTACTTTGAATCAATTTCAGCCTAAGATCTGTTTTGAGGGGGGAGGCTTGGGGACCTTGCTCTATGTTTGAACTTTTACGTCAAATATTTTTTACGTATTGCAAATTGTAATTATTGTGAATAAAGAGTTAACAACTTCTTGCAGACATTGACCTAGTCAATAATTTTTAGTTGATGTTGCTGTTATGTGCAGAAGCCCATACTTTTGGGGGATCTCATTGTCTTCTGATTGAAACTTGTTGAATATCAAAAGAGGAAGTAATCTTGTGTTGTCTCCGTGATACTATATTTTGCTGAATATGAATGGAGTAAAATATTAATATTTAGATTAGATATCATATTTGCCATCTTCCATCCATTATTTTGAAATTAGTTATTTACAAACTAAGAAATTTAATTGAATGTCTGTGTAAACTTTGGTATTAGGACAAAATGTTGAAGGACTAAATAAGATTACATTATATTCGTAATTGATTTTGGATTTAAATTATAAAAATAATTGACCCTTGATCAGGCACATTTATAGAAGACATGAATAACATTTTGAACAGAATGTTATTTTCAAAATTCAATAGGACCGTTAAAAAAATCTCTAACCCGTAAAAGTAAAAAAAAACTAAAAGTACCAATAAGTATAATATGGAGTATGATAGCGGTTAAAAATTATTGAACATAACGATTGATAAATTTCATTCAATATATTCACCTTTGGCAAAAACCACAATCTCCAATCCAGCTCAATTTTGTTGCCATTATCCAAGCTATACTACTTATAATCCTATGGAAATACCTTAATTCCAAGAATCTTCGTGATATACTGTTCAGTAGACTGTACCGTTCGACGTTTGGTATTGCAGGATAATTTTGATTTTGCACTAACTTTATTTAAAGGTGAAAAAGAAGAATTTTAAGAATTAAAAGACAGTTTTTGTGGACAAAAATGATAAATAATATTTATTTATTTGGCATAAATGAACTCTGTAAGTGTATTTGATAATAGTTTATTAACACTTTGTATCAAAAACAAGATTTGGGTAAATGAAGAAACAAATTAAAATATCTCCTCAAGATACGCTGCCCCAATAGGGTATGTTTATTTACTTGAGACATATTTGGTATTGAAATATTCATAACATCAGGCGAATAAGAACAATGTCGTACGAATATAGATAAAAGATAGACTTCTAATCTATTATACTTAATTTAATAAAAAGCCTGTATCTTGATAATTTTTTAAGGAACAACAAGGAAAAAATCATTTTTTCGATATTTTACAGATTTTAAAATCAAAACGGGGGCGTTAAGGATATTTTTTTGGAACATTGAAGATTATGTTCTTCTTTAAATTAATATAATATGCAATATCCTCCAATACCAAATTTCGAACTGGTGTCATTTCGGTACACTCTACTGCCCAGCCTCTCAGACTCAGAGACCGTCGAGTTAGTATGTTTTTCTGAGATTGCAGTCTCATGAACCCCTACAAGCATACTTGTACTCACTGACTTATTCCTGATTCTCTTAAGGGTTTCGCCATATCATCGTTTAGGCCATGGTGTTTAGGGAAAACATAAGGTGGATTCACTGAACTGCTTACACACAATTTAGCACACATATCTTCTTCCTTTTTATTATTATCATCATTCTTCGGCAGTAATTTTAAAATTTTCAAAAAAGTTTATGAAGTGAAGTGCAATAATAATAACAAAAAGAGAAAAGTTATGCTTCCTTAAGCAATTCAGTGAACTCATTCGTCGTCAATTTAATATTGCGTTTTTCTCTGCCCATTTATCTGTATCTTTGAAGATCTGTTTCTAAGCTTTTTCTTAAATTAATACAAAGGGACGGGTAGATAATCCGGACTACCTTAAACTGCATCCTGATCAATAAGGGAAGTAAGTAGAAGTTTGAAATTTTATTTACAATTTCTAATTATAAAAAATATAAAAATGATACAATGTGTTTTACATTTTCGCGAATCATTCGCTCGATACGAGGCCATAAGTTTTTACAGGCATTGCCCATCCTCGTGGGAGAGTTTGTTCGAGTACTTGATGATAGAAGTCTGCAAGGATTCAATGCTATTGTGTGAATTAGCAAAGACCTTCCTCTCTTATTCCCCTAAAATAAGTGATCCGTGGTATTCATCTAGGGACAGTTAGATTAATGATCAGTATGTAGTTAAAGATGGTCTGGATTTACCCGAACGACCTAGTATAATATCATGTACACTTTTGAAACGTTGCCCATTCAAATTCCATTGTTCGTTCGATGCTTTGTCTTTCGAAGCATAGTCTGTGAACCTAAATTTTATGTTTCCACTCTGTGTATTTGTATGTACCAATAGTAAAATAAATGGATTTAATAATAGATCATGTAGGTGAAAAAAGTATTGCAAGAACATTCCTAGCATTCCACTCTACATCAATATACATTTTTTGGGGGAAAACCATTGTTGTGAAATATTGACATTGTACAATGATAAAAAATAAAAGAAGTTAGAATACTAATATCATAGGAAATGCTCAACTTTTTTTCAGCTTTATTGACATGGATAAACATACATTTATTTCTCTCTATCTATCTTTTTCAGTCTACATACATCACACACTTTCTCCTTCCATACATTCATACATAATTACAATACAGGAAGAAGTTATGCGTACTAAATGAAGCAAAAATGTTTTATGTCTCATGGTTGAGGAGTCGAAGTACTCGAATGGAAAGTTGAAACAAGTATCCTACAGAGTAGTATAAAAGGATAATAATTTTGACTACTATGTAATACATCATCATTTGAAGAGTCACAACAGAGCTCAACCATTCATTATTGTCTGAGCTGTGATGTCGTGAGGCATGATAATGTTCACCACACCTAACTTCATAGATTGTTTGTATTCGTATGTACATTAGTGTTGGATCGGCCCTTTTCTCTGCCCCTCTCTATCTATTTTTCTAATCGGCCCATTCAACAGTCCTAGTAATGATTAGTCGGTCCTTTAGTCCTGGAATAAAAAACAAATAAGAATTAATAGCTAGAGATGTGAAATTTATAAATATATAATGTGTCAGGGGCGTCCAAAGGATTATTATTCAGGCAGGCTTGGTTTTTGAAATTTTTATTTCAAATATTACATGGAAAAAAAAAAAATCTAAATTATATAACTGAAAAAAAATCAACAGTTTAAACTTTTGGAAATTTTTCGGAAAAAATCAACGGGTTAAAAATTTTTGAATGAAAATTCGACAATCCCCAGCTGTTCACAGAAAATTAAATTTCAAATGTTACATTTTTGCTCGGGGAAAAAAACAAATTTTTATTTTAATGATTTAATGATTAATAAGAACAGCAATCACCAAGCTGTGTGATAAAGTTTTTTAGGACGAGATCTGATCTTTTGAATGCTATCTTGTGCAAGCTGATTTTTTTATACAACACAAAAAATACATTACTAAAGCCATTCATTGGAAAAATAATGGACTTTTTTTTCTGTACCTAATATATAATCATATTATAGAATAATTCAAGAGACAATTTGGTCGATTTTTGGTGAAGCAACGGGCAAAGTAGAACTATGCCTTATTGTCCTATGATGAACTCTTCCCAGTTGTATGTATTGTTGTTTGTGGATATTGTGGATTATGATTTCATAGTTCTATTTTTTCCCTTTGTCCTATAGATAAATCCACGAAAAGACTTAACGACAAACGATATGGCAATTGGGAAGGTTGCAAAGGTGTAGTTCTACTTTGCCTAAAAATCGACCTGTTATGAATGATGATTTATTTTGTATCTATAGATAAAACTTCAACAGTTAACAATGACGTAGTATAAAAGAGCGCTCAGGAGCGGTCCTAGGACTGACAAAACTAATCAGAACTGGAGTGAGAGGACTAGGGTATTTATAGTCTTTTTAGAACGATCTATCACTAATGTACATAGAAATGAGGATTCATGATTTTAAAAAATCAGGGTGTGTCAGTGGATTGGATGAGGGATGCGTATTGAGGGTTGTTTTGGCATTGAGCAGAGTAATTAATTATTTTTATATTGTTTCTAATATAAAAAGGTCCCACAAATATGTAATTAAAATGGGTTGATATATATATATATATAATTACTGTAGTACCCGGTAACTTTGATAAATGACATATCTGCAGACAAATATTACTATAAAGACTTAAGTGCTCCTTGATCGCTAATACGTTTTACTTTTCAAAATGAGGATAAATAATTTATAAGAACATTTATATCTTGTAGATTACCAAACGATTGAATTGTCAAAATTTCATAATTAATAAGAATACTAATATTTTACATGTTATCAACTTATACTATTTTTTTAAATATATGCTCAGAAGGATTTTGATAATTTTCACATCCCCAAAGATAACTAGTCCTAAATACATAGTTATTATCTCCTCAAGAATGAAATAATAAAAAATTCAGATTGAGAAAATAACCAACAACCAATTGCCATCAATAACAAAATTCGCTCGCTATAAAATACATAGTTTTACGACCCTAAACGTATGTACTTTCCTTTTTTATCCTTTTTTTTTTCATACAACATAATACGCCAGAAAGTATTTTAGTCTCTAGACCGCTCCCTACCCGATATTTATGTATTATTCTGTATGAAACAAGTCTTGCTTTGAAATAATATACTAATACTTTCTCCAACTTCTATTTTAAATTATGAATTCATATGTATAAAATATAATGGTAAAAAAGCTTCAATTCGTTCACTGATGAAGGAATTATCGTATGTAATAAGTACTAAAGGCAATTAATGTATTTATAATATATAAATTTTATGTTGGGGTTGCTAAACACCCCGATACTCGTGTTAATGTTTGAAGGAAAATAACGAAGGGTTTGGTGCGCATCTATATTTATCGGATGCGTATACTCTACGACTTATATAATTTTGGAACGGGTCATTTGACAATTTATCTACAGGAGATCCCCGCCTAACGCAATTTCAAACACCATAGATTCCTCAAAATGTGGTGTTTGAAATTATTTTGACTCCCCGTAGAGTGGGGCATATTCCCCTCATATCGCTGTTTTTGTATATTATGATAATAAATTATAAAAAATTGTATGTTCAGATAAACAATAATTTTTGTAGTTGTCAATAGATGTGTATGATTTTGCTAAGGGGTGGAGTGTCCTGTAAGTATTTGATTTGGTAGTTTGAGTATTACTTATAATATAAATAAAGATCGCCTAATAAATATTGGTTATGTTCTGATGATTAAAATTTTACAGTATTGAAATGACTGGATTAAAAATCAAGTAAATACCTCATTAAGATTTAATTTTACAATTATTTTCAAGTATCATGTCTGGTAAGCATTATTCTAAATAATTTATGCTAGCCATACTTAAAAAACGGAAAAATAATAAAAAGTTTATTTTGAAAAATAAATTATCTCATTGTATGGGTTTTAGTATTACAAAAATCCCCGTTTAATCCAAATTTAATATAACACGGATTTTTCTTGTTCCCAAAAAACCCCGGGAACTCTGCATATCATAACCTTCAAATCTCTATCAATTAACCTTTGCACAATGAAGAAGTTTTGTGATTTAAAACATTACTTCCTTGTATGAGATAAAATACCAGAAAAAGATACATTTATTGACACATGGCTTTCATTTATCAACGCAATTTCTCCACTAAAAACAATAAATATAATAAAATCCCTGAACTTCCTCATATAGAACAGATAATTGTTGAGGTTTGAAGATTTTGGTATACCAAGCTCTTAGAAATATATATTTCATTGTGAAACACATCGTGTCATGTACATTATACACGTCCGATAGATGTGAAACTCACATACACTGTGTGTTTGCTATTAAAGTGAAGTTCCACAAGCCATGATAAAGTAAAATGTCTTCCTCATTCTTCCCTCGTGCATGAGTCACATGGCAATCTTCATAGCATCTCTCAATCTTCCCTCATAAAAGAGAAAGCAAAAAATTTATTGCAGTTTGCCGTTATTCTCTATATAGTATTAGGCTTTTCATCATATGATCACAGCATAACATGAAAAAATCGAGTTTAGTAAATCAATGATCCATTATTAAGAGCCATAAGCAGAGATAAACAGGTGACATGCGATACAGTGAGATAAGTAGAAGTAGGGGATAAAAAAAATATTTAAAAGATATACTCTAACAATAAACATACCAATATCTCAGAATCCTCGTTCCTAGATGTAGTCAATTTAAATTGAATTCTGTTTTTTATATATTTTATCAATACTTATATTTAGAAATGTGTTTCCCTATTTTGAAAATAAAATTAATGATTTTTTTTATCAAAAACTCTCCTTCATTTTGATATTTTTTAATAATAAATTGATGTTAGGTATATAGAATTGAGCCCAAAACTATTCGTACCCTTGAAAAAGTCCAAGAAAACATAATTAGATGTTCATGCTGGATCTACAAACTCATTTATAATATCCAAAGTCAATCAAAAACTACTCTTTACTAAAAAAATTATAATAATTTATTCATTTTTTGAAGTAAACTAACAAAATATCATTTTGGGTGTTTCATAAGTATTCATACCAAAAGAGGAAAATAACTTAATACTTTGTAACAAGGACTCTGGCTTTTTTCAAATATTCATTACACTTGGGAGAAGTCCCTAACAAATTGTGGCAAAGACTGGTATTGATTTTGGGCCCACTCTTCTGGACAGAGTCTCTATAGGTCATCGATGTTTGTTTGATGTATTTTCCACACTTTTTTTATTTAATGTAGTTCATAGATTCTCATTAGGGTTAAGGTCAGGATTTTGGGCTAGTCAGTGTATGACTCTAACCTTATGCCTATTAAGCCATTCTTTAACTTTTTTTGAAATGTGCTTTGGGTGATTGTCTTTCTGGATCCACCAATGTCTGCCAAGCTTAAGCATCTTTGCTGATTGATGCAAATGCATTTTAAGAATCTCGACGTAGTCTTTCTTTTTCATGGTGCCATAAATTTGGGGAAGTTCTCCAGTTCCATTGGCAGTAAAACAAGCCCAAATCATGCTGCTTCCACTACGTTATTTCCCTGTTGGAATAGTGTTTTGGGGGTGAAGGCTTGGGCCTTCGGTTGCCAAATGTGGCGATGTTGGTTGTGGCCAAACAACTCCACCTATGGTTCATATAACCACAGCACAGTGCATCAGAAGTTGAGTTCATCTTTGTGGTCATTGGCAAACTTTAGCCAGGCCGTTATGTGCCTAATTTATAGGAGTTGAGTCATTTGTAACACACAACCCTAGAACCCATTCTTGTGCAAAACCCTTTACATAGT
Organism: Lepeophtheirus salmonis; assembly: GCF_016086655.4. Classification (NCBI taxonomy): domain Eukaryota; kingdom Metazoa; phylum Arthropoda; class Copepoda; order Siphonostomatoida; family Caligidae; genus Lepeophtheirus; species Lepeophtheirus salmonis. The sequence goes on along the minus strand of NC_052138.2, from coordinate 19,429,410 downwards.
TGATCGTCCAACCAAAGATTCTGCTGCATTCAATCCTTGCTGAATGGATTTGAGAGTTGTTGATAGATGTAAATGTCTTTGTAGCTGTAACCTTGATTATAGAAATTGACTACAAGCTTATAGATGTCCTCACCGTACTCCTTGGTTTTGGTCATATTGAGTGTTGAATAAGACTGAAGCAAGAAATTGGCTTATAACGCTTTTTTACCTCAGAAGATAGTTCAAGGAAATTCTTGATCTCTCGAGTACTTTATAGGAGTCCTTTAATTTTTCTAGACTACACCATGATAAACCAAAACAGACAATTTTTTTGTTATTTTTACCTTTTTGGAGGTTCGTGAATACTTTGAAACAAGCAAGAATTGTTTTCGAGGCATAAAAAAATATTTTATATAAGAATATTTTTAGTCAATAAATAATCATTATTATTAGAAACATTAGTGAAAAGAAAATTAAAATCAATGGTTAAAGATTTCTGATATAGATATGGCAAATATTGAAAGGGTACGAATACTTTTGGGCTCAACTGTATATTGCTGTATGACGTCGTTTCTATAGAAAAAGGACACTTGCAAAAATTTATAAAAATCTTTTATATTATATATTTTTTAGGCCTTGTTTCATTCTAGATGCAAGATTATAATGTTTTTTAGCATAAATAATCGTTTGACTGTTATTCGTAAATGAACAAACCGATAAGTGGAAAGCTATGATTAATATTATTACCCACGACTGTCGTTTTTGTACAAATAAATATCAAATATTTTTTAAAGTGACTTTATTTAGCTAAATTGGTTATTATATCAAAAACCTGTAATGTGTAAATTAAATTAAAAACAACCACACAATTATTCGAAACGACTCAAAATTTACAAATTATATTTTTAAGTCAAAAAAAAACATATTATACCTACATACATATAACACATGTGAAGGTACGATTACCTTTTGTGCACTCCACACTACATTACATATACATTCGGGATTAGTTTAGAGTTGTTGTTTTTTTTTAACCGGGTACACACGGGTAGTTTGACTTCAGACTCGGTTTAATAACTGTGAGTAATTTCTAACGACATGCAGGATGAGGAATTAGTTCTTGAAAAAATGTTTTATTTCAAAAAATTCAATATAAAGTTATTAGATAGCATTATTTTTTGGAAAATGACCAAAATATAATAGAATTTTTTTTTTTTTTTTTTTTTTTGAACTAGCCACTATTTGTCTGGATTACATGGCAGAGACGAAGAGGCACATTGTCAGAGGTAGCACAGACAAAGTTGTTCACTATTGAGGCAAATTACAACCACCAAAATGACCGTGTACTAGGCAAGAGCATGGACTGCATCTCTTAAGAGGCTGTATCATGACCATGTGCCAGAAGCCGCCCAGTGGGCTGAGTCAAGTCGGTGTTATGTCATGTGGGAAGAAGATGGCCCTCATTTTCATTTAGGAGGGTATGAAGATCAACCAACAAGTCTACAAGCCCCGTTGGTTGACAAGATCCTTCCGTGGCTCCAGGACACATATGGTGATGCCCCTTACATATTCAGCCAAAATAGGGCACCCTGTCATACTATAATAACTGTGCAGAACAGGTCCACAGCAAATTTCTAGGGATTTTGGGAAAATAATATGTGGCCTCCTCGAAGACTTAACCTGAGTTACATGGACTTTTCTATGTGGTCCATCCTTAAGGCGAGAAGATTGTACCAAGCACAACCACCCCAAAGACACTCTGAAAGGTGGCCTCATCCAGAAATGGACCAATATCTCCTGAAAAACTGTCCGTGATGCCTTTGCCCAAGTGCCTCTTCGTGCCACTATTTGGTATTTAGACTCATATGATGATAGGTTTTATTTTTTATTTTCACAAAAACTGTATATGAGCTCCAAATATCCTTTATTTACCTTTGTGACTTCAACTAATACTCTGTATCAGTCATAAAAAATATCATATCAATCGATCTCTAACCTTTAATCATATAATGTTTTATTACTTTTCAAAGTAATTTTGTACACCTCATCTAACACAAATATGAAGCTATACTGATTATTGCTCAGTCAACCTGGAAATCCCAGTTTGTGTACCTATCTATATTTATACCTTTGTTGCAAAAAGTTGGCATTTTGGACAAGTTGTTACATATATATATGTAAGGTGAATCTGCAGCAAGAAAAAAAAAGTTTGATTGCATAAAACAATAGATTTGCATTACCTGTATCCAAGTAGAATTAGCCAATTGAAATGTCATCAAATGATTGATGACTTAATGTTAAAGTATCTTCATTGGAGGTTTTCAGGAGGGGTACAATACCTTGGGCCTGTTGTTGATTGTAAGAATTAGGGGTTCGTGTTTGTAATGAAATGATATATTAATAAAAATATTGTTTTAAAGAATTAAATGAAATATTTCGTTTGATAAAAATAGTTTATTGGAAAAAAAATCGAAATTTTTATAAAAAAAGTTTTAGAAATTATATTTAAATAAGAAAGAAAACGGCTTCAAAAAAGTATATTTACCTTAGATCCTGCTCACGATAAAACTAGCACTGGGTATCTTAACCCTTCATGGTGAAAATTACTACACTTAATTTATAGTAAGGACCTTTTTCTATCAATCTGGATGCAAATATATTCAAAACCAATTATCTGCTTGGAGTACTGTTGCATTATATTACATATTATGAGTGTAAGAAGAAAATTCAAGGATCTAAGGATCAATCATGTATAGATATTAATAAGTCAAAATCAAATATTAGGCCTACTACATAAACCAAATAGTGGAAATTATAACATGTACAGAATCTTACGTTGTACAAAAATATGACTTTACATATTATTAACGTTGAAGAAAAGGAAAACTTGCAGAACTTAGTAGACGTTGTTCCCTATATTTTATATCGCAACCTTTACATAAAAAAGAAAGGGTTAACGGTAGTAAGTTAATTCTTCTCAACTATGGAATTATTAAAAGAAAATATTTTCTTTGAGATGTGTAGAAATGTATAAATGTCTACATATCTTTAGAGAGTGTTAAAAGTTATTAGAAGGAAAAAAAAAATAGCAACGACTATGAGAAGAAATTGTATTTGTTCCGTATACTGGAGTGACATTTATAAAATAGACTCTAATAAAATTTAATCTACAAATTAGGGTAGGCTACATGTATCGAAAGAAACAGAAATGACATTTATAACTCAGATTTTAACAAAGCCCTTTATAATTAGCTTTTGTGGAGAATGCGGGTTTTAAATTTTTATCAGAATGTTTTAAGTACTTTACTGGCTGAATTAGTTGCTCAATTTGACAAAGAGTTATGTTTTAAGGAAACCTATTGATCGGAAGGAGTGTAAACACTCTTATTTTTTAAATTTTATTATTATTTTCTAAATTTATTTGTACTTATGTTATTTGTCTTTTCAAATTATAAATAAATATGGGGTTCTTGTAAAATAAAACGTCTACGAAGAGGAGGAACTTCTAGGACATAAAACAATACTTTATCAATATCGTATTTCGCAACCTTTCCATCCAAAAAGAAAGAGAACCAATGTATTATTCATTAATTAATAATTAATTCTTCGCAACTTTACTATCGATAATTATAGTTCAAACAATCAACATTCAGAACACTGATTAGGAGAAAAGAAGCAGAAGAATCGATAGCTGACAACAAATTATAGTGTACCATTTTGTGTTAGTGAGGTAACGTTGGGGATTTGATTATTTATATAATAATAAACGAGGTGACCATTCGTACTTAAAAACTAAATCTCTGTAATAACCAGAAGTGGGGAATGGGACTCAATATATGCGACTCGACTTGGACTTGAGTCCATATTTTTAAGACACATGGCTCGACTGATCATGCAATTAAAGACTCAAAAGCTGACAATAGAAACTTGACTTGTACTTTAAAGTCACTTCAATTTTTGCCTTGCATATAAAGTATTATTTAAAGGATCTTCTATTTTCTTAAGATTTGAACTGAGCTCGATCAAAATATTCAAGGCCTTGTATTTATGAGCAAAGACTTGTTACTCTATTTGGACTTGCAGTATATTGACTTTTTCTCACATAAAGTAATAAATCGTATAATACAAGGTTATCCTCTAAGAATTATCCCATTCTCTAGCTAATATTAACTATCTCGAACACAGCTTTTTTTAATAGGATTTTCTCTCTATAAAAGTGAGAGAATCTCATTCTCTATTTAGTTTGAAGATTTTTTATTAAATGAATCAAAACCTAACTTTAATGTTTCTGATTGGGCTTCACTTTGGTTTATATATATATTTTTTTATTATTATTTTTAATTTGTTACAAAGAGTAAACAATATTGGGGCCCTTGGGGGCTAGTATTTTAATAAATAAATAAATGAAATATTTTGTTAGATGTGGTTCTTATCCAATATATTTGATATTACCATTTTTTGATGAAAAATGGTATTCTTATATTGAGAAATATAAAATTATTTTTACTTATAAAATAACACTATACTTCAGAAACATTTTAAACGAAAGAAGGGAAGTCACAATATAGATAACTACATGTCAGTATTCAAAGACATTAATCTGTAGTATGCCCATTATAAAAAAAATTCTGCTTTCTCTATCCATGTCATATTTTCCCCCTCAATATTATGTGTTTAAGTATAATAAAAGAAAACACAATATATAAATACATATTTTGATAGGAATCGATCAACTGAATGACATATTTGACCTACTATAGATGAAAAAGATAAAAACCAATTTACAACCCCCCCAAAAATAGATTAGTTCTTTTATAAACACAAAAAAGGGCACGGTTATTGACCAAATATGCATAACTACTGTAGATATGTTTGTGCTATGAACATCGCTTGAAATGACTTAATGGAGTTCTTTGCTTTTACATTTTCAAACATTGGAAGTACTTATAAATATTTGAGTGAATTACATACATTGAAAAAAGAGGGATATACTTAAATAAAAATTAGACTATTTCATTTTAAATGGAAGGCAGAATATTCTCGATATTTGTATCAATTTAAGATAAAGTAGATAAATGGTATTACATTGCACAATGGGGTTAAAGTATTAAGTGATAACAAGATTCAAGTATTGTTGAACTATTTTAATTTTCTTTAATTGTTAACCGATTTTTGAAATTCATAATTGAGTAAAGGATTTATTAAAACTGTTTAGTCATTAAGTTATGAGAAAAAGGGTAAAAAGTTATTTATAATAAGTTGGGAAAAAAATAATTTCGTATTTTTTGCTTTAATGCCTTCAAAGAAGTGTTACAAGTGTAAAAAGTGTAAAAATTAAAGTGAATTTAAGCCAAATATGCACTGTTTTGTTTGATAACTTGTTGCCAACGAGAATCTAAACTTTAGTATGCCCTTTTCATAGAAACCTTTGTCCCTTTTGGCTAAAATTCGAGCAACCGAGTTTTCACAGTCCTCTATTGAGATCAAATTTGTACATCATGTGCGTTGGCCATAGACAGGAACAGGTGGTATTCACATGTTCCCAGGTCAGGACTATAGGGTGGATTCATAAGATCTTCCCATCCGAACTCCCAGGGCTTCTGGCACGTCATCAAAGATGTGTGTAACCTGACGTTGTCTTGATGATCTTGTTCCCTCCTATTCACCAATGCAGTAAACTTGTGTTCGATCGCCTGCTTCAAACGATCGTGTTGTTCAAAGTAGAAGGCAAAATTGAGTGGGCGGAACCACTGTTGTGCAACAATGACCAAAGAAGTATTGCCCCGTATACATTGCAAATTTTCTTGGTCACATTCGACGCGCGTTTCCCTTTCAAATAATAACATGTAAAATATGGCAATTTTTCCTTTGAGACCTCCATACTCGACGCACAATAATTTGCGTCATAACCGGACAAGCGCAATAATGTCTCAAAAAGGTTTGTAGTATACCCTTATTCCTTTATAACGTTTTATCATATGATACAATGTGATCAATATTGAACAAGATATACTTAGTTTAAAAAATTGAGGGGTATAGAACAAAAATTACCTTTTCACCAACCTAATATAACTAAAAGGGCAGTAAAGTTCATTTGTCTATTTATGTTCATCGTTTTTAGAAGGACTGTTAAGAAGAAAATACTAATGTATTAATAATATACTAATGTATATCCTTTCTTTGTGAGCCAATTATTGAAATTCAAAATTGAGTACATGGTGGTTTTGGATTATATTATATCAATATATCATAATAATGTAGAATGATGTCTTCCTTGTCACTACAATTTTGAAACAGTCTAATATATGTTCCCATTTCCCATAGACTATTGATGTATCTATGCACATTGTACAAGGTTTAATATGAAGGAGACGATTATATCATATATGCATAAATTATAAATACTAATGGGACTTGGTGTTCACTGGGAATGAATGAGGAGTCCCATGAATAAATTAAACGTCTCTGAATGGCCGCAAAACTTAAAAGTGTATCGTATATGTATGTTTACTACTTGAGAGGAGTTCGAGGACATATGCAATAGATGCTGTTTCTCGAACATTACATAAGGTAATGGGACAAATTTTACATTAATTTGGTACATCAACGATGTTTATTTAAGACTACACAGTACCCTACATTGCTTGGAGTTCTCAGATGTTGATGAACAGACAAGCAGGTTGGCAATCCTTACTTTAATCATATATGAATGTACACCTCTTCTTTGTTTAATATAACGTGCTGAGCTTACGCAACACATACACTTTGTTATTTCTTCGATCGCGTAATCTTAATCTTTTAAGATACCCTCTCAAAAGTGGGACATCCATAGACAGACATGCATATAAACTTGCTTTATTAATATAGAAATGCAATTTCATTTACTTTTCTTTATGAATATGACGTGCTGAGCTTTAGCTACACACGCTTGTAGATATATTCTTATTTCTTAGATTGTGTAGCCACACAGTTTTTAAATTTTAAGTGTACTCTGAAAAATGAACACTCTACAGATAGAAAATTTTTGATACATAATTATAGATGAGTTTGTTTAGATAATGAATAATATTGTCGCCGTCTTGCGGTTAAAGGATTGAACAGGTATGACCTCTATTTTTTTGTTACTCAGTAGCTTGTTTATTACTATGGTTAATTCAACACCACGTAGATTGTTTTTTTCTCAGCCTTTATTTGTGGAATTCATTTAATGCATGAAACTAATCAATAAATACTTTAAAACCCAATTACACAAAAAATGACATCGTTTGAAAGGCATATAAACAACAGAACAAAAGCTCCAAATTCGTAATAAAAATACACCATAAATTAATCTCAAATAAAACACCTCTAAACACTTATTTTTAACTCCATTAGTGTCAATTTTCCCTTGCATTCTCATAGTATCCAACAAGTACTTCGTTTTGCAAAAATAATATTGATCTTCCCATGGCCTTTGTCATTAAAAAAGGGTAAAAATCATCCCTATCGAGTCTACACACGAAGGTATTCTCCAGCAAAACTCTAGCTCCAAAAAGTAGACACATCCACAAATGTCCCTTTTGATTCTCCACCGCTTAAAATACTCCTTATAAGGATCCAGAGTTGGAGTTTGGGAGCACTTTCTAAGTAAGGACACCCGGCCCATCCAAATCCTCATTCTGAAGGTAACAATTGGGCACTTTACACTTTTTCCTCACGGAAGATGGAGCAATAATAGCTTAGTGCAATTTGATTAGTCGGGAATATTGCAACATCAACAGCAATGTCCAAACCTTTATTCTTCACATCCAGTGCATAAATACATTATTACTGGCATCTCCCACTCCAAATATTTTCAAATTATTTGATGACTTATTTCGAGCCTTCAAAAAATAATTTTTTTCTTAAAGAATGCATACTTAGTTTTTTCAAAAAAAAAAAAAAAAGACCAGTCCAACACAAATTTACGTAAAGTCATCAGCACCCCACGCCATTCGAAATTTTTTGAAATTATCGGCCCATAAATGACCTCTGGGCAAAATTTGTCTGATCTAATAAAGATTCAGGGCCCTCCAAACAAGCGAAATATCGATTACTGAAAGTCCACCATATTTATTGGAATTATATACACTTTTTAGGTTTTTTTTTTCTTCACCACCTTGTAGATAGTTGTTTATATGCCATTGTATAATGCAAACTATTGTAGAAAAAATCCATAATCTTTGTCAACTTGTTTTTTAGGGCTGGATAATTTAATAATCGTAAGATTGAGAACCAATATAATTCACAATTTCTACTCATTCTTTGCCTACTAATTAAAATTAATTCAATATTCATTGAATTATTTAATTTGGTCTTAATTTAAAACTAATTTTTTTTAAATTAGTCTAACCTATTTTTGTAATTATTGATGTATTCAATTTTTTTTATGATATAGATATGAGCTCATATTTTCAATGAAAAAATTATAAGAAACCACATATCTCACAATTATTATTTGCATATACCTTTATATACAACGGGATTCTGCAACTTAAATTACTTTTTCATTATAGTTTTCTATATTTAATCTAAATTTGTCAAATAAGATAGCGTTTTCTTCATCATGTGGTCAGGATTCTACCACGTTCCAAGACATGTGTTTATCCGAAAATTTAATTATTGTCATGTAAAATTTTCAAGTACAACTATGTCAGTTCTACTATATGTAACAAAGAGTGAAAATGATACTACAGGGTGTTAAGATCAAATCGGTACTTTTTTCTAATTATATTGTTACAAAGGCCCCTTTTATTCGGATTTACTTGAAATTAGCTTCAATTGTGCATATGAATGTTAAAAAGAGCTCATTTGATGTATTCACTTCCAGTCTCAATCACAAGTAAGATTCAGTTCGGAAAGAGAAGCAGGCGTTGATGAGGTAGTTTTTTGGCATGTTGAACATTGTCTCTGTATTGGAAGCAATCAGTGAGACCTTGATTTCATGATATGTTCGATTTGTTTTAAACTCATCGTACCCCTCTACAAAAAAATCCATCAGATTAAGATCCAGACTGCTGGTGTTCATAAATCCTTAACAGTGAAGCCATAGCAGTGCTCACTCAGCCACTTCAACAACCTATCTGGGATCATCAGTCTCCAGAAGAGATTTACAAATATTTTGCACAGTCCGGATTAAGACACCAGTCACATTTGAGACCTCCCGATTTGAAATCTCCATATTCAGAACAAAAATCCTCGTCACAACCCAAAACCGTTCTTCCTCTGTAAATTAAATATTCTTTATATCTAGAGCGCCAATTTGATCTTAACACCCTGTATATAATTCAGTATTTTCATTCGAAAAAAGGTTTCTTTATTCTCATTGCACCTGTTCAACTCAGCGAGATGGTTCTCTACAATCACAATTTCCTTTTGACCATCAAATCAACTCACGTTACCTGTATTAATAAAAGTATATTTTTGCAAATAAAATTTAAGATCCGTTTATGAGTAAAAGCATCTACGAGGGTCGTTTGAAAAGTCCGCCAACGTGAATGAAAATAAATTTTTGGTCATGATTAAAGGATCACTCCACTTCCTCAATTCGAACGAATGTCAAATAGAAAGAAATAGATCAATCTGGCTGAAAGTTGGATTTTTTTCTGTTTGGCATTCGTTTGAAGCGAGTAAGTGGAGTACCTGTAATTATATCATATAATTTTTAATATGTTTACATAAATTTATATAAACCTGTCAATTGTTGTGCATAAATTATCTAATCATTAAGAGGTGGCATAATTTCATTGTGATTGATAAATGCAAACAATATTATTTGAACCATTGCTTTTGGTAAGGGATATATTCTACCTAACCCATTCATGACAACAAATATTAAGTTTAAAAAGGTTTATGCATAATAACTTGAAGATTAAAGGAGCTTTATAACCGATATAAAAGTTTTAATTTGTTCACTTATTTTTTTCCACGCATATAATGGTTACTAGAGGAATAATGCTTATATAATAGTGTCAATCTTCCGATTATTATTATCCTTTGTTATTATAACCGTAGCTTAGTTTCATTATTTATGGGTTTTATAATATTAATAGAGCCAATGGTTAAACTAAAACATTAGTTTTGGTTGAAAAATAAACTATCATAATAACCTTTTATAAAAATGTTTATTATACCTGAATTGTTTAAAATCACAAGATTTCCTTATCTTTATAACTATTAAACTACTAAAAATATTTAAATGAGGAATTATATTTTGTAATTTAATATACATATATGAACAAATTAAACCTTTACCATCTCCGAAGTCTATAGACGTATGACTCTAATCGTAGTTTTTAAAGAGAGATTTTGATTTAATCTTGTTCTTTTAAGTTTTGTATCAAAATTAGAGGATACAATGTTGATATAAAAAATTATGTTCTTTCATGTACAAAATTTTATTCAAATCAGAAGAAAAAAATAAAATGAGTGTAAATTCTCTATAGAATGACCCATATACATATTAAGAGTATCAAAAAGAAATCCATTATTTTTAATGGATTTTTTTTCCCAATAATTTTGATTGCCTTGGCAATCAAAATAGAGGATACGCAACCTAGGGAAGTAAGAGAATGTCAAAGAATCAAATACGTAGTTTACCTATCTAATGGTCTTTGTAATTATATTTACATGGGTGAGAATATCCCCCCCCCTTCCTACAATTTTGTTAATGAAATTGCTATGACTGAAAATGACATCATCCATAAATTATTTTTTTTGAAGTGCCACAAAAACCCTGCTCGTAATTGTTTATTTGTACACGTAAATTCATATTAAAAAAGTCTTTATTTACATGTTTTTATGTTATGTCGAGTGTTTGTCAAACATTATGGAATGGAGATGGGCTCCGCTAAAAGCAATTATGTTTGCAAATACTTTGTTTCAACACCAACAGATGTACATAAATCATAAGATAGGTACAATTTATATTATGTACTACTACACATATATCTTGTAGGGTGAGGCTACTGGCCAAAAAACTTTAACATTTGACAGATAGAACTCAATCTTTTTTGGTAGTGTGGGCGAACCTAATGAGTACACTTATAAATACTTAACTTGAGAGAGAATCCGTTGAAATTTTGGTAAAAGCGACAAAAAACTATCCGTCACATTTTTTGGGTTTTTGAATGTGTGAATATTTTTTTTACCAAATATCTATTAAAGATCAAAACAAAATATTTATGAAATATTAAAATCATTTATTCGGAAAATTATAATTTATTACCAAAAAATGGAAGAGAGTTTCAAAAAATAACCATGTATACCATGAGTACTTCATTAGTTGTGTGAAAAAGTCGGGGCTAGGATTTTTCTTTGATGGTTGATGAATACTTTTTTCAAACTCTACGACTGATATCCGATTTTTCCGACAAACATCTCATTTTCTCCGTCTGAAATATATTTATCAAAAGTTATTTTTATAAAAATGGGTATATTTATTATTAACAAGGCCTTCCATTTTTTTCATGGATCGGCATTTATATTTATTACAAGTGATTGAATAATGATAAAAAAATTACGAATTACATTCCACTTTTTTTGGACTCTAATGATGAAAATCGCGTCCATAAAGAAATCGCCATTTTTTTTAACTGCCAAACTGAAAATGGAATTTTCTTTTCCTAAGCTATTGGCATTATTATTTAATTCCTGAGGAGTGATCTTCCTTTTTCACTACATACAATCTATCATTGATATATACTAAACCGGATGGAACATCTGTCTGTGCTCATAAAAGACCGAGGGTAATAGATAGGAATTTTTTTAGAGTATTAATTGTAAGTCTTTGGTGGACTCAGAGTAGAATTAAGGACCAACATCAGAGTCATTCTTGCCTAAGTCTTTGTTTATTTCAATTTCCCTCTCCTCCTCATCACAGCTGTTTGTAGCTAATCCAATGAAACGTCTTGACACTTAAGCCGCACTCCTCCAAAACATGCTTCATATTGATTTTCGAGATATTTTCAATATGCCCAAAATTCTACCATTGTAAGCATCAATGCTTACAATCCTCTTCATTGGGCACCATCTCTGAATGTATGTTTTTTTGTTTTTTTATTACTATAAATAAATATTATTTTAGTGATGGGTTTTATATTCTTTTTTATTTAATTTTCCTAAATATATGGATATTCGAAAACTTCAAGTCACACATGATGAATGTGAAACTCACATTCATATGATATTAACAAAACTGTTCTTGTTTTAACTATAGCAAGGCGTCTGCATGGGGTGGGCTAGTAGGCTGTAGCCTTCCCCCTCAAAAAAATTTCCTAATTTCCAAAAAAAAAAAAAACAATTTATTCTTTAATTTTTTTTTCAAAAAAAATAATTTACTTTGAATAGCTGTAGATTTTAGAAAAATCTGTAAAGAGCTGTGGATTTCTAAAAAAAATTATAAAAAAATTATTTTTGTTCGTAAATATGGGTTTTTAAGTTGTTTTTTGCTATACAGTTGTGGACTTTTGAAATTTTTTGTGGATAGATGTAAATTTGGAAATTATTTTCTAAAAATATGAAAAACTTTCAACTATAGAAAATTTTCTAAAAGTTTAATGTTTCAATTTTTTTATAAATAGCTATGGACTTCTGGAATTTTTTTCAGAAGAGTTTTTTTTTTTTGAAAAGCTCCCAAATTATGAAATTTTTGTAGATAGCTATAGATTTTTAAAAAAAAATCAAAAAAGTTCATTTTTTGTGAATAACTGTAGAGTTTGGAAATTTTTTTTGAAAAAATTTAATTTTTTATGAACATCTGTTTTAAAAAAACATCCCCCCAATAAAAAAAATATATTCTTTTTGGAGAAAGATGAGGCTTTCGTCTCACCCTAATATCTAGTTATGTATTCGTACATATATTTTGTATTACTGTATGAATATTAAATAACTACATACATTGAAGAAAAAAAACATTTCCCAAATGGTAGGTGCCTTAGTCCTGTTATGTATCACTTTCAAATTTTAGCCTTTTTTCATGAATACAATTTGGAGTAATAAATTATTTGTAGCATGCTCAATTCTTGTCTTTCCAATTATAGCATGCAGCTGTATAAACAAAGAAGTAAGGTGGACAATAGGTATATCAGATCAAAATCAGAATATATCGAGCAAGTATCCAATACAAAATCATCGTATTCGTGAAAATTCTTATAAATTTTGATATTTGCGCCAAAATTCTTAATGATGCAGTCAAAAAAAATGAGTGAATGCCAAAAAATTAATGTTAATTTTTGTTAGTCATGAAATTCTTAATACACTGAGTACTCACACTTACAGAATACAATCGCTATTGACGTCGGTAATAAGGAGGCTTTATCTGTAGCCCTGAAAGTTGCTCTAATGGCACGACTTTGGTACAAGTTGACTTTAAATACAAAAGCTTTCGTTTGAGCCGTTACAATGAATGAACGCCTACAGAAGTCTCAAAGAAGAGCCATGGTAACAAAGTTCCGCACAGGAAAGACCAATTCGAAGATGGAGGAGTTCTATAGCATTCTCACAACACCATCAAGAACAACATACGACTTTGAGCGAAGTACGTCGTGGGTAGTGTAGGTCTTGATGAATGTGATGTAAAGAAGGCGTAGGGAAAACGCTATATCGACGAAATCTTCAATAAAATCCAGGATATCATCAATTATAACTCTGGGCTCTCCATGAGGGGCATTGCTCCAGAGATTGGGGTCTCGAAATTCTTGGTGAAGAAGATTTATTCATTAACATGGCTTGTCAAGTTTGTCTTCTATAAAAATTGTTCTCTGTTTTTAAACGGTCATCTTGCAAACATTACTAGACCGCTATCAATATGTACTTTATAGTTGAAATATTTTTTATTCAAATAAATTTGTTGCATACGAATTAGCTTTTTTATAAAGTAAATATTAACCAACAAGGTCTAAAACAAGATGGAAACCAAACAAACCAATCATGACAAAACAAGAGATAATCTTTTGGGAAACAGAAATATCTAATCATTTGTAAAATATCAAATCAGAAAATACTTTGATATAAGCCCATGTATAGTAGATAGTTAAACTTATTTTTTCATGGAGGTAACATTCGTTTGATTTTCTTCACATTTACTTTTTTTGAAGAACAAAACAAAATGCTTCTGAATCAATTACTCAATATCACTGTTTAAAAAAAAAGAAGTTATAATTGTTGTAGAGGGGGATTAGGAGCGAGTTGATACAAAATTTTACTTTTTGTATACTTGATATTAAGATGTGAGCTTTTTTGGCAAAGTTCAAAACAACATGCTACTTTTGGCACCAATTTCATAACATAATTGATATTACATTAGTATTATCATGTTGTATGTTGAAAATTTTGTGTCAACCTTCTTCATCTATGTCCCATATTAAGATGGTAACGATTATTGATAGAGCATAATATAAAATAATTATACAAATTGGTATACTAGAAAATTGAACTGTGTTACCCATCTGCGTATCAATCAGCGCATCTCTCCTCCCACTACAAATAATTGTACTGATTCACATTTATGACTTTTATTTCATCTTTTCGTCTATTCCTTTCAAAATTAATTAAAGTGTTAAATTTTGAAGTTAGCTAACTTAGCTTAAAATATATACTAATTGAAATATTCACAACTTTGCAATAAATATTTGAGTTCAGCAAATTAATATTAAGGATAATAATAGAGAGAAACAGTGTAGTCCAACAGCTGAAAAGAAAGCTGATTCTGGGCATTTCTTTATAAATGAAAAGGTTGAGAGATGCATTGAAGATAAATTTGTACACTACACTCGCCCTTACCTCACTACCATAAAAATTTACATCTTATTTTGTTGTCAGGTGTAGATTGATATTCCTTTTCCTCTTAACTGTATTCTCAACGTTAATTGACATAACGCAAATTAGCTTTTTATTAACCTTTGAGCAATTTCAAACAGTTATAACTAAATAATCATTCATATTTAAGAAGAATTGGCAAACTGATGCAACTAATTTTTGGACCTTTTATATATATATATATATATTCAGGAAAAAGTTACGAGACACAATGACAATGTATTTTTTTGACAACTTTAATACATGACCCACTGTATTTTGTTATCAGTGGTTGATGTTTTTACTTCCTATCCTCCAATTACAGTTATGAACGTTTATTTAGAAAGGTCGAATTAGTTATTTTCAGCTCTGAACACTTTCTAAAAGTGATAAACGAATAATAGTTTCACAGATGAGAAGAGTTGGTTTTTTAGGTTTTTTTTTTTTTTTTCAATATCTTGTGTATGAAAGTTTTCAAGATACATTAAAGGTAATGACGTACATATAATGTCGGTATGTATTCCATTTTTTATTAATGCAATTGGTTCAAGTAGATTGTAGATTCAACAATCATCATAATTGAATCTAAATGGAAAGGATCTATCTCTTTTCTTTATTTAATCCGTCTTACCTCAATTGATTTTATTGACCATTTATGTATGGATGGATGGTATAAGAAATAAAAAATCAAAATGTTTTCCTAGTAATTGATTTTCTATCTATTTATATATTTTATATCTTATTGTGGTAATATATTTATTCTCTCCCTTCAATATTATATTTCATCGTTCCTAACACACTAATGGACATCAAAATATGTCTGTGATTGTGTGTGTGTGAAATTTCCTTCTTGACCCCCCCCCCCTCATCAGTTTCTCCCTCGCTTCTTTTACCCTCTTTTCACGCCTTTCTCTTCATGTAAATGACATGAACGAAGAGTAATCTTTGAGCATCTAATTTTATATTTATACAGTATTATTTTGTTATTACCCTCAATCATCCAACAACTTTCCTTGTGATTTATTCCTCTTGGATGGTAACGCAGTGTTAGTAATATGTTACTGCAATTTTTTTCATAACTAGTAGAAGAAATAAGTAATATAATGCTAATAATTTTTAATCGTGTAATACGTAATAACTTATTATATATTACTTAATTACAAAAAAGTTATTCATAAAATGCAGTTTGTAAAAAGAGAGCTCAATATTTTAGGAGACTTTGCAGAAAACACAACACGTTTACTTCTTACCTAAGATTTTCAGCATACAAGAATGAAGAAATAGAATAAAGAATTCCAAAAATTTAATCGTTCATACAATCACATAATTCGTAAATTAACACCCATACTTGGATATGAATGATTACATTTTTTAATGACAATTAATGATATCAGGTTAATTATGCTATATTTTAATAAGTTTAATTTATAATTTGTTTTCTATATCTTGGTATTTGGTTTATTTGAAATATATGTTTTTTGTAAATAAAAAAAAAAACTATTCATAAAATGTCTTAATCCGATCAGAAGACAAGAAACAAAAAAATCAAAACTACTCATCCTCTTACTGTAGGTATGTAAACACATTGTATATTTATAGATAACATATACTTTTTCAAAAGAGAAACACTTTTATGTTTGTTTGTTTTAAATAAAAAATAACTTGAGGTTTAAAAATTAAATTCACTGCTGCTCTCCTTTATTACTTGTACAAATACAAAATTATAATATGTCTGTGTGGCAGAAAATAAATAGTTTTGGGAATATAAGTGAAAAATAGATTAAGATTATCAATTTTAACGATGCAGTATTTACATATTGGGTCATTCCACGTCAAGTGTACACTGTACACACCCTCAGAGCATGACCATCAGCAATTTTCATGATGTTTGGTGAGCAGGCTTTTCTTTATGATATAAGAGAGCTTGTGAAGTATTCGGATTCTGCGACTCGCCTCGGCCATTCTAGGAACAACTCAAAGTTGGACCTAATATGTTGAACCAGTGCTGGTCATGAGACCATAATTCCGCTCGTAGTGGCTCGATTAAAAAAAATACAGCAAAAGATGATGAAGAACAGAAGCTTATATTCAATCATAATATATTTTTATCAAAAATAAAGGCTTGATGCTCTGGTGCTGAATTCAATATGAATTCAAAATATGAAAAAAACCATATTGAATTCAGCACCAGAGCATCAAGCCTTTATTTTTGATAAAATAATATTATGATTGAATATAAGCTAAAGTTTCTGTTCTTCATCATCTTTTGCTGTATTTTTTTTAATGCAGTATTGCACTTCAATTGATATAAACAGATTCTTCTATATCACCAACAGAAACAAAAATCAGTGCTTCTTCAATTACAAGAGAAATTGATAACGTATAACTAATAATGAAAGTTTGGAGAAAAATATTGAAAAGGATACTTGAAAACAAGAACATTGGGGAGGTAAAATTTCAAGAGTGGGTAGATGGGAATTAAATTATACACTACTATCAATACAAGATTTTGTTGAACATTTCTTTGAAAAATCAGTCAAGCTAGCCAAACACGGCCTTAGAGCAAAGGCCCAAAGCAATTTGAAATTAGCTCAAAAGAAATTTTAGGACTCGAACTGGACTCCATAAAAATATTCGAAAACTCAAAATGGACTGCATGAAAATAATTACAGACTTGGACTTATGAGCATGGGCTTGAGACTAAACTTAGACTTGTAGTATAAGAAGTTTTTTGCAACTTTTCAACTAATCACCTGTGGAATCCTTCATAGATAATGTGACGGAAATGTGGATCGTACATCTCAGAATATTCAATATATTTTGCCATTATCTAGATTACCTCTTCTTCCTAAAAAGTCAAAATAAAAAGGGGTTTGAGGTCTTTTTTCGACAATGTTTTTGTATAAAAAAATATTTACTCATACATGAACGAAATCCATAAAATGTTCATTTGTAAAAAAATTATATTTCATACGAGCTCTACCCTTTGATGCGTGCTAATTTTGTGTTAACCCACTCCCTTATGCGCATAGTGCATACATAATATTTATTTGATCTCTTCAATCTCGTTATCACTAAGTGACTTTCATCATCTTATGCGCAATTGAACACATGATTACCCTCATGCATGCCAACTACATGGATATTTGCACTTATTTACTCTTATAATAATATAAAAAGTTATATATTTTGATGTATTGATTATTCCTTTCTTCCTCAATTCTTATTTAAAGATAAGTCTTCATATTTTTATAAGGTACATACCTAATATTAAAAATAGGTACATGTAATAGGCAATCAAAAATTATAGTCACTTAGTTTTTAACTGATCGAAATATACTCTAGATTTTTCTAATATCCAGTTTGTGTGTGTGCTGCCATTGAACTTTTCAATAAACCCCCAGACCCCCTAGATTTAAAAACAGCTGTAATAATATTAATATAATGATTTATTTTATCATCCTTATTCAATAAATATATGTAGATATATGCCAAAAGTGCGCTGCAGATCAACAGTGAAGCCTCTATTGATCATCAAGATAGTTTTCTGTATGTTTCGGTACAAGTAAAGGGAAATTGAGAGCTAATGGCATAATGGATGGTGCTGAAATGCTAGGGTTTTGGGATACGTCAGGATAAAGTAACCTTTGCTTTCCAATTATGCTATTTTTATCAATATTAAATATATTTCATATTTCATTTCTTAGTTCTACTAGGAACTTTAAACAATCATGTTTAAATTTTATATCAGTAATTTCATCAAACGGGTTATTTATCAAATATGATGATGCCTTTCCCCTAAGATTAATTTCATTAATATTTTTATGGTTGATTTGATTTTATTCGGATCGATTTGTGACAGTTCGGCTGACTCCAATATTTTATCTTTAACAAGGAAACTCAACATTTGCTTGTATTCTGATGATATCATCACAATACAGAATATGTAACCTAAATGCTTGCATTTAAATTTAAATATAAGCTTGTTTACCCTTTATAACACATACTACAGAAATGGAAAAATAGGACTGGTTCTACAATCACTTAACGTCTTGAAAATTCCGCCTGCACCGTAATGGGTTAAAACATACACTTTTAAAACAGTTTCAAACGATTATATAATATAAAACACAAAACTGTATTCACTAGTATATATGCTCGAGCCAAAGAAGTAAATAATATAACATTGTACAGAGCTCAAAGATGAAATCTGCGCCATCTTTATGTCGCCCTGGAATCAAATGTCGACGTCATATCATTTTTGTTTTTAAATCCAGCGTAATATAGAGACAAAAGACATAATCCAGTCCAATTTCGTTATAATGAAAGAACTATACTTGGAGCTGCCGGAGATTCAGTTAACATAGGAGAAACGGAGAACGACAGTAGTTATGTATTCTAGTTAATAATTAAGGGCAAATAAGCAACCCTGACATCTGTAAGACCACTGAGCTGACAATGCTCTCAATTCAGGAAACTTGAGGATTCAAAGAACCCCCGGATGACTATTTTGAGGTTACGGAGGTCACATGAGGACTCCAGGAAGGTCAGGGACGTTGAGTTCATAGAGAAGGTGTGCACCATCATTGATTGGTCAGTGACGAGGTCCTTCGTCTAAGTTGGAAAGGAACTTAAAGTCAGAGACTCTTCAGGATTCTGCACCTAGTAATGTGTCCAAAAGTATCTTGCTTGGCTTGAGGAGAACTTCTATGAACTCATGACCAAAAACCAGTGGCCTCCCAGCAGCCCCTATTTAATCCGATAGATTATTTTGTATGAGGCCACCTTGAGGCACACACACTTAGACGTTGTCACACATCTATGGCAACTCTGATGGACACCACGACGGAAGACTTCGCATTCATGCCAGGGACTTCGTCATCAAGGCCTACTCCCGCTTCAGGCTGTGGAATATTATATCAACTATGCCCCAAGACACATGAACTACAATGACTTTCTTTTTTATTTGAAAAAAAAAAAAAATTATTAATTACGGAATATGGGTTTTTTTTCTGTAAATACGAAAAAGGGCACGGATTTCATCTTCGAGACCTGTAATTATTAATTATTATCTAACTATATATGAAAAATCCAACACATTTTCTAAACCTAAACCCAATAACCTATGATGAAATATTAAAAATATTAACCACTTTTTTTTAAATAATAGAAATGTCACCTCTACATTAAATAAAGAGCACTGCATTTTATTTTCTCGACTAAAAGAGACGAAATTACTTTTTGTAAATATAACAAAATTCAAAATTAAGTTCAAACTTAAAAAAGAAAAAAAATGGAGAGACATATGTATTTGGACTTCAAAGACAATACCTGGGTCAGATGGTGTAATTGCCATACCATAATGTGTACTTAACCTTAATTAGAGCAACTACATCTGACCAATTGAAGGAACCTAAAAATATAGATTTGTTAGTCAAAATTATCTATTTTAAGCTTCTTAATACGTTTTTCCTGTATAATTATAATAATATAATTTGGTGGATTATTTAACAAACTTGAATAAGTCATTAATATTTTAGAGTCAAGAAGATTAAGTCCAATTTAAACAATCTTCATATGCAATGTATTTTTGTAGGAGGGGCAATGGCATAGTAAAGTTTGGAAACCTTGGCTTAAGATATATTATAGTTATCATATTCTAGGGGCTAACAAGCTTAGTAGCGAATCTGAATCTATGATATACCCTATCCCTTCTCTCTTTTATTTACACAGCCTGGCCCCTAAAACCTTTGTTCATATAGATTAAAGATCATTTTTATAATCACTCAACCTTGCATTAACTTAAAGAACACATATTACATCAAATAAAATTTCAACAGAGTGACAATAATTCATTTTAATTTTTTAACTATATAACATAAAGAAGTACCTGATAAATAATAATGAATACAAAAATAAGTTTTACATATTTGTTTGTCTTTTATTATTATTATTAGTACTGCTAAGTGTCACAAACTCAAGTCATAAATACTCGTATACCAAAAAATACAAGAAACGAAAATAAGCATAAGAACAGAGGCCGATAAGCAATATATTGTAGTATTAGTTCCGTTCTTGGTTCGACTTTGTCGGTTCCAGTTCTACCCGTTCAAGAAGCGGAACCACTTGAACCGCTATACCGATAAGGGATCAATCTTGTTTATTACAGATTTTGTCATCTAACCGACTAATTTCTATATATTTTCCGAAAACTTTTCATGCAATCTTACATTGCTTATTTATTAAATATTCAATTAAAAAATTAAAACCTAAACGGAAAAAAGCAATGGAAATTGAACTTTCTTTTTGCAGCAAATCTTTTGAAGTTGTAATAAAAGATTTATTGTTTACTTTTAGCTAGCATATAATGCAATTGAAAAAATATTGGCTTCAAAATAAGATCCTTCATTTTATTTATTTTATTTTTGTATGATTAGATAAAAAATCTAAGAATTGTAATCAAGATAACATAATAAATAATTAATTTTTCATATTCTCAATGTTAGTATATTTAAATTGATTTTAAATTTTATTCTCATCTTTATAATAGGAAAAAATACTTTAGTTGTTACTTATGGGATAAATTGACATAAACTAATTAAACTCTGAGTGTTACAGTTTTGTTGTCAGCTGTTACAGTTAAATAGAGTTCAGATATAGCTAAAAGACTCAAGTCCTTAATCTATAGCTACCCAATTCTTCCCTCTTAAGGGTCCTTCCATCAATAACATAACAATAAGTAATTGTTCACAACTTAGCAAGAATAGATTCAAATTTAATCAATCAACATTCAAAACACTAATAAAGAGATGTAAGTATTACCTGACAAAATATATATCGTCTATTTTTAAAATAATGCAATTAATAAGAACTGATGTAAATCATTTGTATTTTTTAACTGGTCCACTTTTTTTGGAATTGGTAATGTGAAGAATGAATTTTCTTTTCTTTAGCGGTTGTCATTATAATTTAACTCCTGAGTTGTGAACTTCCTTTCCTACTACATTCGATTATATTGAAACCCCAGATTGAACATTTGAGTGTAACCTTGAGGATTTGTGTGCGGAGTTATGGTTGTAAGTCCTTTATTGATCTCAAAGTAGAATTTAAGATTGATATCGGAGTAATTCTTGCCAATTTCCTTATCCCCTCCTCCCTTTTTCAGCTGATTGTAGCTGATTTAATTAAACAGCTAACCTGCTTTCCTCCAAAACATTCATTAAATTGTCTGGCTTACTATGTTGATTCTCAGTTTCTTTTTTTTTTTTAACATGGCCAAAATTTACACAAATTCCAATACTATTAATAAGTATTCATAGGAGAATGCAAGAAGTAATAACATACTCCTAGGATAATGGTTTAAATACGTGACAGATATACATAAACTTTTTTAAAATTATGTGAGCTTCCAACATACATACAAAAATAAAGTTTATTAATATAATTTAACTCGAAACAAATTTTTTTCCCAAGTCATTTTCAGCTTATCATATCTTAGTTATTTAATCTTTTAGTCTAAAAGAATTAAAATCAAAAACATGAATGAATACATTACGCTCTATATATTTTCTCTTGTAAGAGTTATGTAATCATAGAAAATTAATTAGCCATGTGAAAATTAGTACTGCAGAGTTTTACACTTTAATTAATTATATATTTTTTTTATTTTGTTAATATGGAATTGTATTTTATTGATTTTAATACAGCAATCTTAACACAATAAGATCCTAAACATAAGTTGTGTTAATGTAATGTAATCAAATGCATCTGCAGGGGGTGGAATAGAGGGGCTTTTTACAAGAAAATTAATATTTGATTTTTTTTTTCAAAAAATTTAATTTAAATTTTCAAATTTATTTCCAAAACATTTAACTTTCTATGAATAGCTATGGATTTTTGAATTTTTTTGTGAATAGCTGTGATTATTTGAAATTTTATTTTTGAAATTTTTTGTGAGCAGCTGAGGATTTTTTTTTTTTTTTTAAATCACTTTTTTTGAGAATAGCTGTAGATTTTTGAAATATTTTTCCAAAAAATTTAATTTTTCAATTTTTTTTTGTTACCCAAAAATTCCAAAAACCAAGCCTCCCTCAGCCACAAAAAAAATATATAATTCCTGGAGACGGCCTTGGTAATTCACATTATGAAATAGCCCCATTAATTTCTTATTATTGTTTCCTTCTAGTAGGAGTTAAACACTTTTAAGAGCCCACTAGCAAATTGGAACAGCGTTTCCCCATGTGGGCGATACCGCCCCCATCTGGGGGCGGTAGTTTGATGTAGGGAGGCGCTAATACGAAAAGGGGGATTTGGGGGAGGTAGAGCAAAAAAGTCGTGATTACATAAAACAAACAAATTGATTTACAAAATTAAAATACATGATAACAAGGTAGCAGCAATGAATATGTTGAATATTTTCCAGTTAATAGGATAGAAGTACGTTATATTGAGATCGTATTATTGTACTTCATAATTGGTGTCTTTATATTTTTTCCGATACTCAGTATACTATTATTCGGAAATGCAAACGGACTTTTTAAAATAAATACTTATGCTTTAGTTAAAAACGTGGGATTACAAAAAAGTAAGATCCATAAACTAATACCCAAATTATGTACCCTAAAACTTCAAACAAGTACTTCAAGGACGTCTAGTAATTAAAAAAACAAATTAAGAAATTTTTGCATCAATAATCTTTTATTTCTTTAACTATTTAAACCAGTAGTCTCTGAGAGTCATGAAACCTATTTGGCTGCTGCTTCGAGAAAAGTTTAAGGCACAAAAAAAAAGTTGTAAATATCTATTTAATCAGTTCACAACGATCCATTAATAGCTGGCATGCTTCCTGCAACATATATTTGCTGATTGTTAGATCTGATAGGGCATGGGTAATGCTTACAAGATTGGGCAGTAAGAAAGATTATCCACACAGTTGTACATAAGTCACCCGGCCAAAATATGAACTTTATACTTCTCACTAATAATTCAGTTCAAGGAAGAATATATCAAACGCCTTAAAAAATAGAACATAAATTGTTCAGTATTATTACTGGAACATAATTTAGCTTGCAGTTAGAGGAGTCCATTTTAATAGGAAATGTTTGTTTTTATCAAAAATGAAAAGTTAGTTCAAGAAATGATATTTGTAAGAAATCTTATAATAAATACTAAAGGAGAGTTGGTAATTGATATCATTGATAATTTTTTCTAAAGAAAAACATTCCACCTGCTTCTTCAGTTTCTTGAAACTGATAAAGCAAGTGGGATGTTTCATCAGTTCCTTAAAAGGCCTGTGTATTTGAAGTGCTTTGTGTAATCCACAGGCAGAATAAAAATCTTATTGGTAATCTTAAAAAATCAATTAATCCTATTATCAAAGTAGTAAACAGGATCCAGGCACATTCCCTCAATTCCAGACTGTTTCGACAGCTTGGCCTTGATAATAATGAAGAGCTTTAACGTTAATTCCTACACATAGAAGTTACATGGTTATCATAGGGAAACTTCCTGAAACTTTTTTTTTTTTTTTTTTTTTCGACTCTTAAACTGGGATCTATGATGATATTAAAAACATCAAAGATGACATGGCTTATTGTCAGATATATTCACAAAGTTAAAAGAAATTAATTTGCAGTAGCAAGGAAATTATACCAATCATTTCTAAGTTAGATCTGTTATCTCCACCTTCCTATTTAAGTGTAATTTATTCAAACTTAATTTAGCCCGCAATTAATATTACCAGTTTCGAAGGCGCTGTGAATATGATAAAGAAAATAACATTTCAGATTAGCAAAAGTTTACATAGCTATTAAAACAATTTTAAGGATTTATACTCGATGCAGAACCATTTCGTGATATTTAAAATACATATTGAATGCCAAGAATTTACACAGAACGATGATTCGTTATTATTCCTTATTATATGTAGGTACCTATTGAACATTTACACCGATCGTTATATAAACTAGTAGCAGGTTTTTTTTTAAACATGATTTCAACTATTTTTGAAGTATTAAAAGTTAAATAATTTATATATTTATATGCCGAGTGGCAGTGCTTTTAGGTACAAGCAAATTGTACAGCCTGCTACTCAAAAATTAGATTAATAATTTAGAGTAATTATGATGAAGATGATGCAATAGTCCACTATAAAATACATTATCTATGTCGAGCAGAAGTTGTAATTTGTATAAGCAAATTGTACAAAAATAAGTACAAATATTTAAGAGTACTTGTACAATAATTGAATACTTTATGGATGGTCGATATATTAAATATGTAATTTTTAACTATTTTATTAAAAATTGATAAGTATTCTGTGTCTCATTATAAAGTTCAAATACTCACATTTATATTACTCGTAAATGCAAAATAAATTCACAATTGTAATAGATCCAAATAAAATGATAGCAATAATTGATCATATTTAGTAATTAAAATGACTAATATTACAATTAAATAAAAGGTAATGAGACTTAGAAATAGTAGCTTGTACAATATCCTTGTACACAGAATATACAAATATATTATAAAACTAAAATAACATCAATTAATCCAAAAAGTTGAACATTTTTTGTCCCTAGTAATTCAATCAAATAACCAAAGGGTTAATCAATGGCTTCCAATTGGATTTCCAATTGGATTTCCAATCAATTGAAAACGTACAAATTAATATGCATCAATTGATTATAGGCAAAATATAATATACAATTTAACAGTACAATAGATATGATAAAGAAAAAATAATATGCAAATGTCATTTTACTTTAATAAATACCACGTAAAATGTAAGTATGGTAATACCATCATACAGTATTTATATTTCTAAGAAGACCTTTTCTTTCAGAGCATACAATTATGTTTCCTAATTCCAAGCCTATTGAACGTATTGGCCAGTTATAGGTATAACGAATAATTGTGACTTAAATTATATGACTTCTCAGTTAAATATTAATTAAGTAACAAAACCATTGGCTTGACACAATCATTTCCACTGGATAAAAAGAACACATTCTCAGAAACATATATCAGGAATATAATAAAAGGTAATTCATTTGCGAGCCTGTTGGAAATTGACTATTTTGCATGGAATATGCGAATAATTATTACAATAGAATACAAATACTTATAAAGTATAACGTTTCTTAAGAGATATCATGGATATAGTAATATTTGTTTTCTGAGGAAAAGGCAGTAAATCAGGACGTAAATAGCTCAAGCTAACATACATGTAATCTAGCGTCATACATAAATGTTTGGATTACTTCATTCTTTCTTAGGTTTGGATCTTGATTATTCATATATACTTTGTATAAAAATGACCAGAAATATAAGAGAATTTGACAAATAAATTATATTCAATTTTCAAGATGATAGAATGACATTGATGAATTAATTTCATTAGTAATAAGCAATAAGGTAAAATACATTTGAACCCAAAGACTAGTAATGTCATGAAATAGAAGAATAGGTAAGAGGGAAAGACAAGCTCTTATATGTCTAAATGTATCATAGTTTTTATAATAATTATGTTGATTAATATTGTACCTACAAATTGAGGTTCGGGAGGGTTTATGCCTATGAAGAAAAATAAATCCAAATTTATTTTGTTTCTTTGTCTGTTTTTCGAAAAATGAAAGCTCAATATTTCTTCATATAAAAATTAGATACTGTTAATAGATAAAGCTTGTACAAGTAAAACAAAAATTTACTTGATTTTAATGAAAGTTAGAAAAAATAAGGTAAAAGAAATGATATTTGAAGAAAAAAACAAAAACAAAAGGTAAATAAAAAATACTAATGTTGACCATTTGTTATATCATATATTGGACTGTTGATATTATCTAAAATGGAATACTTTTAAACATCAAATAAAGGCCAACGTAAAATTATTTGTCATTAATATCATACATAAATAAATTATAGCTACTAAAAATACGGTTACATATTGTGCAGTTTCGAGTTACTTTCTAAGACAGGATATGCAGGGATTTGAAATATGTATTTATTGGATTTGATTAATTTTTTCAAAGAGGGACTCAACCTCATCTAGCTTAACATTAATACAAGTAGCAACTGCTTTTCTCTTAGCCTTGGCCTCTGCTTGATGTGGCTCCAGTTTAATAGAATCCAATTCTTCAATAAGCCTCATGAGTTGCTCACTATAGGCCTTAGACTCCTTATTTAAATACTTGGGATCAACGTTAATCCCTTTTCCAGAGGAAGCTTGAATGATTTGACCTCGAATTATACCAAAATCCTTTTCTAAAGCATTCACACTCTTTTCGATTTGAAGGATATCTGCCAAATTGGGATCCTTTGAGGCATCGAATCGTTTTCCAAGGATCATGACTCGACTACCATTTCGGAGACTATACTCTTTCAAGGTTTTATTCTCATAATCCGGATCCGCCACAAGGGTTTGTCCATTGAGAATAAGTTTTTGCTGTGCAACAGGTACTCCGGTAAGTCGTTGTGCTTCCTCCTTTAAATCACAGAGTTGATAATCTGGACTTACTTCAAGGGGATATTTCGTAGTACCTGAAAAGCAGAAAATCATTTGTTAATTGTGTAAGGTTATGATATTTTTTACGTATTATTACCCAGTGAGTCCTCAAAATGTTCTTCAACATGATGAGGGCAATTGAAACAGTTACAAGCTGAAAAGGTTCTATAGGCTCTTTCTTTGTACTTATTTAATAACATATTATTAATTTAATCAACACACTGAATTTTTATACATTTCCGATACGAACATAAAATAACAAATTTAATTATTTTATTTTTTTTAACATTTTACCAAAAAAATTAAATGAAAAGTAATTTAAAAAGTTGTGAAAAAATAGTTTCAACTCTATTACGATGACGTATAAGACAACGTTACTTTACTCAAGTCATCATTAAATGAGTTGCAAAAAAATGAATTAAATTTAAATATAAAATAAGGAACAAAATCATTACCGAGCCATTAAATGATCCCGCAAAAACACATCACAAAGATCCGCTCAACAATAGAGAATGACTCCAATAAAGAAGAAGGAATCCTCCTTCACCGAAAAGATTCATTATTATTAATATTCAATAATAATATATTATTCAACCCATAAAAATGACAGAACCAGGACTTACCGTGCTTAAGTTCGATTTGAAGCATAGCAGAGGATGAATTACTATCAGAATTTTGGCAACAAGACAGAAACATGAACAGAAGGGAATCAAACACTTGATTCCACCTCGTGGATGAGGATTAGTTAGTCAATGATGATTCAAATTTGATAAGTTGTTAATAATGACAGGAAGTAAGAGGTTGCAGATAACTTTATTATTATGGTTGCTGCTCCGATATTTTGGGTATTTATTGACCTATCAAGGGCACCAAATGAAGTTGAAAGAAATGAGGAAAAGTTGAGTGACACCAAACTTTTACATGTTCCGTTTATGAATTTATTAAAAGAGTCACTGGCTAAGCGAATATATATGTATGTTTTAGTTCATCTCTGATATTTTAAAGTTGTAGAAAAATGTCCCGAATTGAAAAATAATTATAATGGAGCCCCGTTTTTTGGCAATTTATTATCTCCCTCTTGAAATATACAAATCCAGTGACAAATAAAATATATATATTGCAATAATTTGTAATGTATAGAACCAGAACCTATGCTGTAGTTATCTTAAGAATAAAATACTGACGAAAAAATGACATGAAATAATATAAGCAGAATTGACAAAAGGCATTGTTTTCTGGTCGCCTATAAAATTCTTATATTATATACGAGGGGTCGGCTACCTATGGCACGTGTGCCACTTCTGGCACGCGTATGCATATTCACTTGTACGTGCAAATTAGAACATATTCCCGTCGTTTGTGTGTGTTTTTTACCATTATTGTTGAAATTAAAATGTGATGATTGATCACGTGGTTCTATAAAATATTATCTGATTGCTTAAATATATGATATACTATTTAATAGATGTTTTTATTCATCTGTTGCTATTACTCCTGTAATTAACTACAAAATATACATTGATTTGATTGAAAATAAATAAGTAAATTGAGCTATTGATTAATGATTGCATGAAACATATTCGCATACACGAACTTTTTTATACTGAACTCAAGAAAAAAACTTAACACCATCTACCATAATCATGAAATTGAAATAATGAACATTATCATCTTTTTGGACAGCAAGCCAGCTTCCTTGATTTAGTTAACTAATCTCATCTAAAAGGGCACTAATACATTCTACTTATTGTGAACAAGCTACATTGAAATTAACAGTCGTCGAGTGATCATGAATTTAGTTTTATAAATAGTTTTGACTAGAAACCTTCTCTGATGTCAGATATTCAAGATATTTTTATGTTGTTGAAAAAATACGGGTATGTATGTAATTCTGCCATATGTAAATGATTCCAAAAGTATAACAATTTAAAGATCGTTTGGATGAAATGATGTTTTCATTGTCAAATATAAAATACATGGATTTGCTAAATATTTACGTAATTATTATAAATATATGTACAATATTTGAATAATAGATTCAATGAATGTATAATAATTGTGGAATTATTTATGTAGTTATTGAATGCAGAGGCCTTCAAAATAATTTTATAAAATAAGAAAGTATTGAGGGTATGTATATAGTGGCATACGCTATAAAGTATTCATAATTGATTTCTCTTCAAGAAGTAAATAATCGTGTAATTTTTAAAACTTATTCAAAGTTTTCAAAGCACCTTATGATATCAATGAAATGTAAGTAATTGCTTTAAAATGAAATATTGGGATGTATACTACAAAAAACAATTTGGTTACAAGTTCAAGTAAATAAAAATAGAACAAACGTTATCTTCAGCACTTTTTTAGGAAAGCCAATCCATCTTATCACCTTGAAAAACACCATTTCTCGGAATAGACTTAATAGCATCGTGGTTTGTCAAATAAGTCACATATAACTCTTTTTCTTGATCCTCTAGACCGACTAAAGAAGAACTTAAATACTGACTGGCAAACTTCAAATCGTTCAATTGATTTCGTTGTAAAGCAGACTCAATAGGATCTGAAGAATTAGTTAGGTTTTCAATTATCCTTTGAAAACACTCTTCTAGTTCTAGCTCTCTATTAGCAATCTCCAAGGCTATTTCCCACTTCTCATTTTCATCTGACACACATTTTTCTTCTAAAATACAATCTTCCTTAATTTTTTTTATTTCAATGTCCTTTTTAGAAGAGTCAAGATTCATATCATTGCCTCTCTCTGTGGAAAGGCTGACAAGTTCCTTAAAATATTTCGCAATTTTCTTTTTGCTAATGCAATTCGGATGGGATACAGAACAAACTTGAGAAAAATTTGAATTCAGCTCTGTAGTTGAAGAAGACTTAGTTAGATTAACTTTTAAGTCAAGGTCATGGAGTAGTTGAAAAATATATTCGTCACTTGATTTAGATGTCATAATTTTCGTAACATGTTCAAAAGATTTAAAAAAATCATCAAGCTCAGTTGAAGATAGATGTAGCATAAGTTGATTGAACTTGACCTCAGCGAATATCATTGCCTCCTTATCAGAAATTATTCTTGTATAATCACTCTGACTTTTAAATTCACATAGGTCAATTGCATCATTTATTTCTTTCAAAGATAGTTCATTCTGCTTGTAAAGCCGACGAGCTTTAGTCAATGAATCAATTTTGAATCTAGAAAGGATCATATTTATTGTGGGCCAATAAGAAACTTTATTTAGCCCATATTCTAGAATGGCTTCATCTTCTGTTACCTCTCCAGTAACCAAGCCTTGAATTGCATATTTTATTTCATAAGGAGAACAAGAACTCCTGGATTCACTCTTATATCTAGCATATTTGGTTGCCCAGCGTGAAACTTGTCTTCTATCGCAATTCTCAATCAAGGGGCTTCGATTCATTTCCTTCCGTTGTTCATTTATACTATATAGTTTTTTTATAGCTTTCTTTAATCTATATTGTGTAACTGAATATATCCTTGATGCCTCAGCAAAACTTAATTCTTCGAAATGGTATGCAAGAATTGCATCCCTAAAATCTTTTGCACACTCTCCCGTTACAGACTCCATTCTGAACTGAAATAATAAAATAAGTATTTAATTTTATGATTATGAATAATTTTCACCTAATTAATATAAATATTACATTGATAATATAAAGATATTAAAATAAGATTATTTAGTCCTAAATAATGATGGAGAAAAAAAAATATTTATCTCAACTTAAGAGCTCAAAAAACTCTCAAGAGATTTTTTTAATGCAACGACGATTAAGGCAAGCAAATCAAAATATCTTTATAGTATTCATTATAAAATGTCAATCTCATAATTAATTTAATACTTCTTATCTTTGTCATAAAATTGTGAAAATCAAGGACTACAACCTCTTTAGTTTTCCTTGATAAAATATATATCTATTATCTGTAAATATTACCTGGCCAGTCGACTTAAATGTATCTGGTGACGTCACTGGACTACAAAACTTAACATATGCATTAACTAAGTCTTCTGTATTAATGTCATCTTTCATTAAAAGCGTAGCCATACATTTGTTGCAAAATTTAGTAAAACTCAACAATTCATAATATCACTCTATTACAGCTTGTGTAAGTTGTTAAAAAATGATTTTGTAAGGTTGTTTCAAAAACTGATTCTAATGGTAGGGATTGTTATGTACAAAAATAAGAGCCTTAATCAACTGTATTCTATGAATAAAATAATAAATAAAGATATGATATTTGTACAATTAATGGATAATCCATCTAACTTTTTACTCACATTTCCCTTATAAACCGCTCGATGATGTATGTATCACTATGAATTAATGTATATATTTAAAATCAAGAATAGGAAATAGATCTAAGGATACAAACAAACAGCTGACAGTAATGTTTTTATAGCACGCCGTGAATGGAGGATTCAGATAAAAAAATATTTTACTAGCATTGATATTTAGCTAGATACTAAATTGTTAGAGTCGCAGTACAAATTAGAGTTTTCTTCGAAGTTACACCTCCCTCAAATAACTACAAAATGACTGGGAAGTGAAAACATGCAGTTCATACTCATTTTAATGCATAAATTGTGTAGTTACTTTTCTTCTTTTCGCAATGACCAAGGATGTGTTAGGGTGCTCTTGGAAAATATGTCTTAAAAACCATGAGGCTTATATGAATTAGACTTGATTCTGATATCCGTTTTGTAAAATATTTTCTACCCTTAAAACGATAATAAATAAATTTAATTATTATCTATTATTCAGACGAATGTATGTATAAATCATAAAGGAACAGTCGTGCTTAAATTAAATCTAACGGAAATTATCCCAAATATTCAAATTACTATTAAGAACATTTATTAAGTTGAAAGAATTAAAATAGTCATAAGCAAATCAGATAATATTAAGTGCTAATGGGTAGTGGTTCCCAAACAGTGTTTCATGAGACAAGTTCAAGTGTGCAATACGATTTATGAGAACCAAACATCATGTTCAATAGTTTATAATAATCAATATGATTGGTTTAAATATAATAAGTATGTCAACAAATATTTATTTGTCTTTTGGGTGCATTGGGCACAAAATTTTTGAGAACTACTGTCTTAGGTGACATGTAATTACAAGATATCGTACAATTTCCTCCAGTTAAGTCTGGTAATTAGTTTGAGGTTAAACACGGGGTTCTCAAGTTTTTTTAACTTGGGCTTGAGTGAGATTTTTAGATTTTACATAAATTTTTAAGATAAAAATATTAGAAAATCTTATTTCAGATGGGAAAATTATTTTACAGAAAAGTAAGACTTATCTTCCAAAGTAATTTCCATACAAGAAGGAGATGGAAGTGTCTCTGAGTGAACTGATGTCGGAGTCTTCATAGAGTGACCAGCTACATGAGAAGCAAACTTGTCAACCGAGAGCAGAGAACCACAGATACAGCATAGAAAAATATATTCCAGCTTATCTTGAGACATAACTTTAACCGTATTTTCTTGTAATCTTTAAAATTATTCTCTAACTCTGAAATTTTTTGATGTTATCTCATAAGATGCAGAAAACTGAAAAAGTAACCCAAATTTATATAAATGAACGAAAAATCGAGCGATTTTTTCGCTCTTTTAAATGGTAAACACGTTTCGCTAGTTATTCAAAACAATGAGTGAGCTCCCCCTTTCGCTCAAGAGTTTTGAGCGGTGCTCACTAATACTTTGGAAATTGCATATGTTGAAAATCGAATTACAAAAAATAATCAAAATTAATTAATTTTAAAATATTAATCCTTCCCTTAACGTCGACACTTATTAGTTCATATGTTATCTTTTTGAGAATTAAAATATGGTCCCTCTGCATCAATTATGCCCTCCCCCCAGGGCATACCTTATGTATTGAGGGGACTTATGCAAAATGGATGACACAGGGTTCAAATCCCAATCTACCAGAGAGGA
The DNA here is from genome assembly GCF_016086655.4 of Lepeophtheirus salmonis. Taxonomy (NCBI): domain Eukaryota; kingdom Metazoa; phylum Arthropoda; class Copepoda; order Siphonostomatoida; family Caligidae; genus Lepeophtheirus; species Lepeophtheirus salmonis. The sequence continues at coordinate 19,396,155 of NC_052138.2, read as the reverse complement.
GCCTTGAGTAAAATAAATATGCAGGGCTCATTTCTTTCTTTGCTTTGTGAAAATCTGATTCTGTAAAAATCTCTCTCATTATTCAATAGACAATTTTTTATAAATGAAATTTACAATGGCGTAAGGTCGGCCCCTCCTCCACAATATGTATACAGTATCTACACAAAATCGGATCTGACATAGATTGCTTAACCCTAATAAATAATTTCAAGTAATTGTAGTGTTTAAAATATACCGTTTCATTTTCATGGTCATTTATAAGCCACGGAGGTTATTTTCACATAATTATAACCTCACCCTCACCCATATACCCCCTCCCCAAAGACTAGCCTTGTCCCATGCTCCCTATGACGTCATTTATATTCATATTATTTATTCGATCAACACGCCGTTACCTTTATTGTATCATTCTGCATATACCTTTCCTCCAAAAGAAACAGAAAAAGACCCGAAATCCTTGATATTTGGTAAAAATGCTTTAATAGGTTGACCGAACAAAAATTTGGACTTCGGATCCCAATAACGAATTTTAGATTATCCTTAAAGAATGCAAACAGGTGTCAAATAAAAATAAAGACCATTCTATTATTGCACAAGAGGAAAATGAATTTCTCAAAAAGAGGCATATTTCAAAATATTTTCAGAAATAGTTTTATTGAACGATAATTTCAATCAGTAGACAAAAGCTAATTGAACTTCTTATCCTAACTCAACAAGCTATTAAATATTACGTTTCCATGGAGCTGTTTTTGCTATTATTACAAACGGTTTTTTTTATTATAAAGTGGGGGAAAAAAAGTAAAATAGTATAGAGAAATTTTAAAATATATTGAAAAAATAAAGAGTTAACATTGGATTCAAATCAGTCAATTGAATGTGTTTTTGATGACTGAACGAACTTAACAAATATCATTTTCTTTGGTACTAATGACAAAAGATATATTTTAAAGAAAAACCAAGAACATCTCACATTAACATTAGCACTGCCAAATGTAGAAAAAGTACTAATACCTGCCTCTAAGTAGTGATTAAAATACTCATAATTGATCAGGATGTTGTTGTACATTGAAAATTCTATTTTATAATATTTTTTATTATAACAATGCACATTAGTTATACTTATGAATCTGGCTACCATCAACTTCAATAATAGCATTCAACCGCTTCTGAAACCCTTTACACACATTGGCAAATTAGTCCTTCTTTATGATCCTCCACTGATGGTTAACAGAGGTCTTCAGGGCATCAATATTTGGGTGGCAGAATTTGCAGGCATTTTTTTCAATTTGTCAACAAATGGAGTAATCTAGTACATAGACTCATATCTTGGCTCTGAGAGGGCCAATGTTTCTTGGACCAGAAGTTCATGTTGCTATCCATCTATTCTTGTACAATACTAGCAAAATACTATTGAAATACGTACGTGACCTTTTTATGGTCTTGGTGATCTATGGGTCTACATTATCCTTCAACACCATCATGTAGTTGGGTGTGGGTAACCGGTATCCAGCAGGAAAACAAACTGGAGGCATTTTTTCTCAAGTTGATGCCACAGCCCCCAACATCATCACAGAGGCAGGATGTTTGGTCTTGGTGACTGTCCTTATGGTGTTCTCAGCATTGCCAAAGTATACCATCCGATCGATTTGCTCGATCATCGTTGATCGGGGCCAACGGTAAAGGTATTTTCATCCAAGATAAAAATTACCCGGCTGCTTTTGTGCTTCAGATCATCCAAGAATTGTTGACATCACTATAGACGGAGTTCTTTTTGACTTTCGAACAGGAATGACCTCTCGATTCTTCTAAGCGACCTTCTCACAGCCTTTTGGATGCCCTTGCCTACAGTAGACCGATGCACCTTCTTCTTCTTGGCGTACTCTGATGCCTTCATCGTTGGGTTGACCATAGAGGCCTCTATGATGTCTTCAGGCTTCATTTTGGTGGGTCTTCCACTCTTGGGGTTGTCCTTAAGATTGTTACCATCAGCTAAACGATTTTTGATCCGACAGACTGTAACCTAAATGACATTTTAACCCTATATAATGTCCGAAGTGGTCCTCCCGGCACGGATTGAATTGCCTATGATGGTTCTTCTTGCCTCCATTGCAACATATACAGAATGTTTGTTTACAACATGTACATCAATCAAAGTCTTAGAATCGAAGCTATTCAAAAATAATTGGAACTTTAAGATTGAATCAACAGCACTTATTCAAAACTGTATTTTTCGAAGGTCTCATTACTTTTTCTACGCCCGGTAAGAGGCTTTTATATTAGCCATCTTTCTCCAGGAGAAAATATACTAAATCCACGGCTAGATGTATATTTTCATTCAGCTGAAAATAAAATATATAAAACATAGCAAAATATTGGGCGAGAATCGGTTATTGTTCATCACTTTTAATTTGATAATAAATTCTATATAATCAATTTTATACCTATTGCATTCCAAAAATGGTAACTTCAGGAATGGTAGATGAAAATTGTCATAAAACGATTAAAAGTTATTTTGCATTCGAGATAGCTCACAACGACAAGACGTTTTCTTAAAACTTAATTCCGATCCTTAGAAGAGAGATGCATTTTCAAAAAAAAGTAAACAGTATAGCAATGAAACTTAAGGAGTTTTGTACGTTCCATGGTCACTATGAAGATGTCCTACTATCTTTACTTTTAAGCGCTGAGCAAGAACAAAGGAAATTCGCAATATCAAAAATTATAGAAACTAGAAATATAAATACAATCGGCAATATGAGTTTGACTAATCGCCCAATTAAAACATGGATTTTTTTAACGATATCTAGGATCGAAACAACACAACTGAGCCTCTTATCACGGCAGCATTTCTTCAAAGTCAACTTTGTCGTTTTTTCTCTTCATGGTTTCAATTTCCAAAAGATGATGCCATACACAATGTTTTTAGAGGTAAAATAAGTCACAAAAGCCTCATTTTAAGTTTATGGTAAGATGGTTGTGTAAGACTAAAATTGAAATCCTATGAATAAAAAAAGAAGCAATTATTCATTAATAACTCATTTTTGAATAATTATAAAATAAAAATATATGTCATATTCAACAAATCAACCCTACAAATAAAATGTCGTATTTTTAAGAATTTAAAACATATTTTTTGTAGTACAAAAAGATGAATAGGTATACTGGTGTTTCTTATTGGACATAAATTAAATCTGGAAATATATTTAATAATAATATATTATCCATTTGGTATCAAAAAACTGGATTTGATTAGAAAAAATGAAGAAACAAATCAAATATATGCACGTAATACGCAGTACCGAACGAGTATATGTATTACTTGCAACATCTTTAGAACTCAAATACTCATAAGGTGAGGCTAAAGCAATATTTGTCCAAAATTGTTAAAAGAAATTCCTGTATCGCGGTTCAACACGAGAATTTTAAAGGAAAAATATAAAAGTTCATTTTTCGATATTTTACAGATTTTCAAATAAAAACGTGTCCATGGAGGATCTTTTTTCGGACGATTGAAGGTTATTTTTCTGTTTAGATGAATAAAATGCAAAATAAAAAATATCCTACGATACTAAATTCCAAACGTGAGTTATTTCGGTAGTGTCTAATATATACAAACATGGATATTATATTTGTTAATAAGCGGGAGTGGCTTTTTGCAATTGGCAATCAATATAATACTACAAACCAGTAATAGAAGCTGACATAATTATTTTTTCGTTCTTGAGGAGAAAAAATATCATGATTATTAATCATAAATCATGTATAAATAAATATCTTTTAACTACAAACTTATTATTAAAATAAGTTTTAGAAAAGTATAAAGTGGTATTCTGATGAAGTTTGGGATAAAGTATTGACTATTAGTATTAAATCCTGTATCGCTGATAATAGTGGTAAAAGTGTATAAAGTTACGAAGATGATTCAAGGTTTTTGGCATGCCATCTTTGTAATTATGGAACTTTAGTCTTGAAGATGTTCAAAGTAGAACAACATAGTAAAACTCAAATTAAGGAAAGGGATTTGGTATTTTATACAAGTTGCATAATTAATTCCAATTCTGAACATGCCATTTTTTCTTATTTCCTGCATTGTTCCACTCCATATCGTGAATCATCCAAATTTTGTTAAGTTCATAGGAATTTACACTTCTCCATCACCAAGTTAATGAAATCTTGGACAAAACTATAGAAACTCGATAGCGATTCATGACTGCAGTATTGGTTGGTACTTTTTTCCTTATCTTATTAATTTGGAAGATGTAATGAAAGCTGACAATAAAACGACTACAGATGTTGCTTTAAAAAGTATCACCTACGTTTTTGTCTCCGATTTCAGAGGAGAACGAACTAAAACTATCAATCATGATAGCAAATTTTTGAAATGCAAAAACACTCCTATCGATAACTATGAATCTGAGAGAGTTTTCAGTGTGATGTCGGATATAAACGAAAAGGTTCCGTTTAGCGTAAAGTCATGTCGAGGATATTATGATAAATTACTATATAAATAAATAAAATAAAATAATATTAATTCTTTTTATATGTATTTTTATTTTAAACAAATTCTACTTTCTTCAATGGAAAAATGACTAATATTGGACTTGTAGGTACAATGAGAAATTTATTTGATTAAACAAAATTCAATAATTAGTTTGGAAATATATGCAATAAGCGTTTTATATGGAAATCCTTTTTTATTTTATTTTAAAATGCATAAAGGAAGATTATAAACTATCAAATTGACATAAGATCTATTTATTACTAATACAGTAAGACTTTCATTTATGTTTAATTCAAACTCTGGTAAATATGTAACATGAATATAAATTTAAAAAACGTGTTTAGAATTTTGTTGGTCTTGACGATGTCAATGAAGTTATTTTTGGTGTTTTTCATAATATTGAATCCGATTCTTGGGAATAACAATTTTGCAATTAATAAGAAATAATTTATGATATTTAACAATATTGCAATTAACCCTTAATGATATAAAAGAAAATTATTGTTATTAAAAACGTGTTGATAACATAGGATCCAATAGATAAACAGTAGTTTGTCGATCAATAGATTCAAATCTCTCCATGTTTTTGTGCAGAGCATTACATCGAAGTAATTCTTGCCTAAGTCCTTCCTATAAAAGGATTGGAATTTGTGTTTACTTCCATTCCAACTCTCTCAGAGCTGCTCACAGCTAATCTAATAAAACGTCTTGACAGCTAAGTTTCTCTCTTCCCAAAAATTCTTCAAATCGTCAGAGTTACCACGTTAATTTTCGGTTTCTTTTTTTAACATACCGGCATAAATGAATATATACGAAGGTCATTTGAAAAGTATCCGAGAGATGGCACTACTGGCGTGTATCAATGTAAATTTGAGTTAGTAGCATCTCTTGGAATAACCCAAACCAACTTTGAGCCAGATTGGTCGATTTTGTTCTGTTTGGCATTTGTTTTAATTGAGGAATCGGCCGAAAAGATTAAGGGGACGACTGCCTTTTGGGTTTGCAAAGATTATTCCTCATCAACTATAAGGAAAAAGGGTAAAACTATCATAGGTGTATATTAGAGTATGTCCAAAAGTTGATGGTGGTATTAAAAATATCCGTTTTATAGTTTAAAAAAAAAAAACTATTTTTGGTCGGAATAAAATGAAATTTGGCTGATACAATCATTAGGCAATATTGAATTTTTCTGATGCAATAATTTTTGATGATTGCATCATACGTCAGTATAAAAGGGCTCAGAAAACACCACAAGATGTTAGTTGAAATTCAATATCAGAAATGGTGAGAGAGCACTCTTTAGAGACCGGGCCAAGGCTGTTGGCATGATAGATGGTGGATCAAGCCAGAGATACATTGTTCAAAGGTTACAGATTCCTCTCAGGACCATTGAGAATTTGTGTAAGACAAGGAAGGATGGATAAACCCTTGTAAATCAGAAGGGTCGAGAAAGGAAGAAGAAAATTAGCAAAGTTCCAAAACTGGTGATTTTAAAATCTTTGTCCAAAGAGAGGCAATCATCGGGGAAAATTGAAGCAAGATTGACTTCAAAGGGCTATCCAATATCCAAGTCATCTGTCCACATCTACCTGAGGCACTCTTTGAATGTTTTGCTACACAAACCTCGTCTGCACCTCAACCTTTCAGAAAACTAAAGGAAGGCCCGGCTTCAATTCTGTCGTGAGTGGAAACACTGGACTGCAGATGAATGGAAATGTATCCTCTTCAGTGATGAATGTCTATTTGAACTATTTCATGCCCAAAATTCCCAAACAGATCGGGCTTGGGCAAGAGATAAGGCAGATGTGGAACACACTCCAATTGTGAAATTTCCTCTGAAAATTCAGATATGGGTAGCTATCAGCCGCCAGGCAGTGTCAGATCTTCATCTGATTCCACGAAACGAAGCTGTGACGGCCGAGTTCTACGTAACGGAGATCATCATCAAGTCTCTGGTCTCACCTTTGTCTCGTACTGAAGAAACTGGGCCTCAGTTGAAGAGGAAAATGTTGTCTGACACATCAAGAGCCATTTTCCAGCAGGATGGTGCCCTGCTCACCACTCCAAAAAGGCACAAAGGGCACAGCCAACTTGGACTCTTTCTGGGGCAAAGGCACATGTCCTGCCAAGAGCCCTGATTTGTCTCTCATTGAAAATTTGTGAGCCTTGGTCCAGAGGGAACTCAATGAAAGTGCGCCAGCAACTTCAAAGGATGAATTAAAAAAGACTGACAAAAGCTTGTGAAAAAATTTCTCCAGATACTTCGAATAATCTGTATGAAGGGATGCCAAAACGCATAAAAAAATGTATTAAGCTAAAGGTCGTCATATTGGGAAGTAAATAAAGTTTTTTGCCAAAAAAAATCCCTTGTTTAGGTTATTTCATGATTAAAAAAAAACACCATCAATTTTAGGACTTACTGAATTCATAACTATTGGACTGTTTGAAAACCGAGCTGCAAGAAAAATGCCTATCTTTGACCGAGAAAAAAAAGTCATTTTACATCACGACAATACACCAGCTCACACCTCTGTAGCTGTGGTTGCATAATTAATGAAAGTAAGGTTCCAATTCTAGATGACCTAAGCACTAGCAATCTCAAGCCCCTTCACTCTTCTGTCATCCATCACCATATCATGGATTTATCAATGATTTATGGAGTAGTAACCTCAACAAGGCGACCAGAATGTTCAGCATCACTTGTCCCCATGGGGTTACCCCAAATTTTTGGAAAACACTAATAAACTGTTCTAATCGAAGATGCAGAGTCCTCATAATGTTTATCAAGCTTCTTTTTTAGTATCCTGAGGAGTTTTGCTTTTCCTAAATTAATATTTAATCAACTGACAAAGTTATTTTTCTTCCATTTTTTGAAAATCACTCAACTTTTTCGATTAAAAATTATCCCAAACAGAAAAAAAATGATTTGATGTTAAACCCGTCCCTCTCCAACGAGCATAGGCATGGTTTTAGAGCGGATTCCCCCACTCCCTGCCCAAGTGACCAAGTCATTGTGAATACCGCTTATTTTACTACAAGCTGTAAATAGTTATATGGTCAATGACCAATGAACAGAACATCATCAAATTAACCATCCGTACAAAAGAGGTCAAGAGGGCATTCCTTTTTTATAAATAATATGGTTCTATATTATTATATATACGAAGAAAGTCAACACTTGAAACGTGCAGCTGAGTGGAACTTCCTTTCTTTAAAATATAATTTTAAGAATAATTAAGTATGTAGCAGAGAAAATCCTTTCGTTTTTAATATTATTCATTTAATAGCCGATAAAAAATAATATATTATTTTAAAAACTAAAGAATCTTGAGAGTTTCCAAGAACAACGTTCTTACATATTATTTTGTATTCCGGAGTAAATAAAAACTTTATTCCAAGTTTTTAGAAACATGAATTGTTTATTATTTGATTGTGGATGATGTTGTTAGTCCTCTTCTTGAAAAAGAGTCATTAGGCATAATAGTTAGAGACTCAAATACAATACATATAGTTTAGTATTTATAAGTCTTCTTATGAATATTTATTACATATACTTCTAGTTTTATATGGATGAAGGTCTCTTCATAGTTGAAACTAACAAGTTGAGATCGAACTGCAAAAATAAAACACGTACATTAGTCGTCATAAAAGACAAAAAACTGCTACGTGTACAATATAAATCATACTACGGTAGGTAGTTTCTAGAAGTAGTTGCTTTATTCATGGTCAGACACCGAACTCGTAGTCTTGCAGCCCGCTTCCCTGCGCATCTAGGAAATCTCCTAACACTTTAAAATACACCGTGGTTCTTAGATTGTACAGGTGAAGAATTGGGCCAAAATATAGCTTAAAATCTACCACTGCTGCGGTTCTAGGCACCAAGGAACCTTTGTAATATGCCTCTGCTCACAGGTTGTGCAGGTAAACTGCTTGGACTGAGGTAAGATGAATTTATTGGCCTCCTTGAGCATCTAGGAAATCTCCTAATATTTTAAAATACACTCTGACCTTCAGGTTGTAAAGGTATAGTACTTTGCCTAAAGGCAGTTTAAACTATACACCCCTTGCATTTATAAGCATCAAGAACCCATTATAATATGCTAAAATACACCCTGCCCTTGGGTAGTGGGTAGCTGGTTCCTGAGTTTCTAAAATACTTATAAGCTTATAAGTATGTTCTTTTCTGGGGTGCAGTTGAGCGACACACCAACAGATTATCCTGCAACACAAAATCTGAGCTTATAAGTATGTAGCATGAACTTGACCGCTCACTAATTCTGAATCATGGAACCGAAACTCATCATTTGGCTGTGAATGTAAGCAAATGGGCACTGAAAATAATAAATTTAATAATAGTTTCCCTAACTAAACTAGTATTTATAATATCAATGTCTCTGGAAATTATTTTCATGTAAGAGAGCTGAACAACTGTAGTAATTGAGAAATATGATTTTTTTCTGTCCTATGAAAGAGAGTTCTGGCTCTTTTGAGGTAGGATGTGGCTATGAAGATAATTAGGTATCTACCGGTATTTACATAGTTTTTCTTTTTCTTTTGGTTCTCTTTTACAGGATGAGTACTCAAAAATTAGAAAATTCTAAAGCCCTTTTCATTTAGTTTGTGACATTTTTATGACAAACTTTTCAAGTAAAAGCTAGTATTTCAACAATTTTGTACACTTTTTATTCAATATGTCCCCATCCATTCTGAATTATGGCTCCAATACAGGGACGATCAGAAGCACAGCTAGCTTTCATGAAGTCCGATGACAAGTTGTCCAACCCCTTTGTGATCACGGCCTTCCGGGCATTGACATTCGGGTCAGAAGTTTTGTTCGTCTTGCCTCCAAGACGCACCAAACAGCAAAGTCCATAGATTTTACGTTGATTGAAAACGAAGGATATAAGTCTGCTAGTCGGAAGGAAACCATGTTCTCCCTGCAGAAATGCTGCACCTCCTTGGAAGGATGTGTCGGGTGCCGTCTGTGGTAAACAATCAGTTTTCCATGGGGAACATGTTCTTCAACAATGGCAAGACATGGTACCTTGTAGTAGACGTCTGTGTTGACTTTCTCGTTGGCATTGAAGAAGTAGGGACGCACCTACCTGCCGTCAGACGCCATCATGCCAAGGACCATGAACTGACCTGGATGTTGGATCCTGAAGGTAATTTCTCTAGTTCATAAAAGTGTCCAACTTGGGCACAGAGGACATCGCACAGTCTCTGCCGTTTTGCTTGTTTCTCGAACATTTTTGATTGCATAGAAACAAAACAAACATGCAATTGTAGCTTTTTTGGTAGCTCTTTCGAATGGCGCTAATTAAAAAACTGTCATAATTTTAGAACTGGGGGTAGACGGCCTTGAAGAGGATTCTAATTTTTGAGACTTAACATTGTATATACGGTGTGTCACAGCAAAACGCAACCTTTTAGAGTAGGGTACGAAAAATTGATATCATCAAGATCAACATAGTTTTGAAGGAGTGGGCTATATATTAATTAAAAGAAAAATAATAATAAATTTATTTCTCGAAAGTCAAAAGGACCTTGAGCCTGGCCCTAAAGGCTGAGTACAACTTGACGTCCTGAACCTCGAACATGACCTCCCACTACCTCTTGGTATGAGGTCTTTATCTCGTCAAGGCTGGGAGGGAGCACGGCATAGGCCCTACTTTTGACACAGCCCAGATATCATAGTCAAGAGGATTCATGTCGGACAAGGAGAGAGGCAACAATTCGTGTTTCAAGAAATCAGAAAAATTATCCTCAAACCATTGCTGTGTGATCCTGGTCTTGTGCCCCGAGGTTGAGTCATGCTGGTAGAAATAGTTTCCCTCTAGGTAGATGGACTCCACCCAAGGCAAGAGCTACTCCTTGAAGACGTCCTTGTACTTCTTGGCACTGATTTTCAGGTCTTTCAGGAACTTATACGGAGGAATCCTCTTCCTGTCTGATATCTGGGAACTTAGTCTATTTTACAGGTGGAACCTCATCAACCGCATAGGTGAGGTAGCGGTTGTTCGTAGAGTTTCTCAACGAGTCCAGGGTACAGTTTTTCTTGTCTTGTTGCTGTTACTAAGCCTAAAAATTAATAACGTTTAGTAAAATGATTTAAATTGCTATTTTATCTGCAATGTGCTACATGGTAGCCTTTATTGGTAAAATTGATTTGGCGAAGCAGAAAATGAACTTTCCTAGTTTCCCTACTTTTCATCCACAATTTTCCAGGATGATAACATTTTTGCCTAACCTCAACATTTAAATCTCCTTCATCTGTATTTAAAAGCAGCTTTGGTGTACTCTTTGACTATGAATGTTCCATCCATTTGATGAAACTAAAGATGCATATGTTATGTTACAAGAACAACTTATCGGAATACACTATCTCGAAGAACTTAAGGTGCAGTTCATATAGGAATATTACAAGTTTTGGCTTCAAAAAAAAAAAAAAAAAAAAAATCCTTGTCACGTATTCTACTTTATGGGCTATTGAAAAAATGTTACTGATAGCTTTTTCATCTTCGTGCCTCGTGGAGATGGCTTTAGACCTATTATCAATTTTTTGATGAAAAAACGAAATTGATTACAATTCATTGAACTCGGAGACTTGAAATTATAAATGAATAATTGGAAGCCCAATGCTTACATAATTGTTATTTTAATATCAAACTTACTCTTTCCATTAAAGCAGTATTTTCATTAATTGTATGTACTAGGTAATAATCTTCCTTTTTTTCCGTTCCAATCTTTCTATATCCTTGGATTTTGTGTTTTTGGAAATGTTGGTTTCTTTTCAAAACTGTAAAATGTAAAACCAAGGAAATGGGAGGGGGTAGGAGGGTGCAATTGTCCATTTTATATTAATCAAAAAATGTTCAGGCAATCACTTTGGGTGTAATGTTTTAAAAAACCAGATATGAAATTAATGTTTAAAAAAAATGAAAGACACCATCAAAGAAATGTCTTTTATAAAACGTCATGACGTGTGCTTTTTCTTTTTCCTTTTACATAATACAGGGAGGAAATTGTGTAAAATATTTATTGCGTAGTTTTGGTTTCGCCACTTGGTTCATAGCTTTGATTAACATTAATACTTCCAAAGTTGTGATGACAGTGGCAAACTAATCCCAACTGATTTTGGGCATTTTTTGTTTCTTTTTCGAGGAAAGGTTGTGTGATACAAGTAAGATTTTGAAGCGATTTAACTATAAAACAGGAGTATGACTATACCCCCTGGATGATTACCCCCCTGTTACCCGGGGGCGAGACCACCCGTCCTTTTAACTGTTAGCATTTCACTTCCCAAGCCATATGCACCCCATCCTTTTTTATCATTATTATTGAAAAGTACAGCTGGTGAACGATAGAGGGCTAAAGTCATAAATGAATGCTATGGTTGTTAGCAGCGGTGTTTGGGCAATGTTACTTTCTTATATTAAGGCGAATTTTATGTCTGGAAACCTTGAGTCTTGGGGTATCACTTTTCTATTAAGGCCTAAGGTTATGGGGACCAATTAAATCTTCACTACTTCTTTATAAAAAGTGAGATATTATATGAGCTTTATCTAAATATTTGGGTAGGTCTTAAGATAGCCTACAATCTGCCTGTTACAGTTGTTTCCACAGAGACGAGCTTTTCCATGTTTAAATAGATTACAAGAAGAAGAAATTTATTTTAGTAGCAAAATATTGCTTCTAGAATGAATTGGCTAGAAGGCTTTCCAGATCCCAGATAAAAAAATAATAAAGTTTTAATAAATTGGCGTGACAAGGGATGACGTCAAGATAATTCCGATACATCCCTAATACCTACGTCATTAAGTTAAATTAATTATTACGTCTTTATGGTTGTCAAAAGATTACATGTTTGGTTGTATGGATGTTATCTGTTATGATAGGGGGTAGAATGTTGGGGGCGGGGTAAAGGGTTTGGAGAGTGAAATCCTTGGGGATAAAAGGAAGGGGGATAGGGTACTCGGTCGGCGGTAAACTGATAGGGGGTACACTGTCATATTTTGATCCGTATCAATTTGAAAAATGCAACAATATCTCCCTGACTCCTTCTATGTCAGGTACAATCTAACAATTGAGTGTGAATGCATTGGACATTATTATTCTAAAAATTAATTTTAAGCAAAAGTGCGTATATATAATTTTAGATACATTATGTAGTTATATGACTGTTTAAAAACAACAACAAATAAATGAATGTACGTATTTTAAATGAAAAATGCTATCATCTTGCAACTTCATTTCATAATCTTATATGTGGGTTAGGGTGAAGCTGTTTGCCAGCAAATTTAAGCCAATAATAATGCGTGAGTCTTTTATCTGTCATGTGAGAGTTGAAATTTTCGAATAGTTGTAAACAGATTTATAGAAAAAAAATTTAAAATCCGCTTCAAAAATAGTGTTTATGTGAAGTAAAAAAGAAAGACATATCTGATATGTCTAGATAAAATCAATCTAGAACAACAATTAAGAACAGGAAAAATAAAAATTATTTAATTGACTTTTTTCGGTCAATAGGACATGAACAAACTAAAAAAATATATTATCCATAAGGTGTCCACAGGAGGTAGGCTGGAGTGACTGTAGCCCCCCACCCAAAAAAATAAAGGAATTTTATACAAATTTTTCACAGCATTTTCTTTGTCAGGAACATAAACCTAAATTAAATAATGTTATCATTCGGAGAGTTATATTATTTTGCCACAAGACTCTCTACTGCCTTGTTTACCAACTTACATAAGTAAACACGCTGATGTCCTATAAAGGTTTCATATGATTATTTATCGGATAGGTTTTGATAAATAAGTATATTAAATATATTATGGAGCCTTCATTTGATACCTGAAATACTATGTTTCAATCTTTAAGTGCAATTTGCGGAGTCTCAGAATGATTTATTAAAATAATTTATGAACGGAAATGTAAGATAATTAAATTAAGAATAAACATGTGATTTTAGAGATAAACTGACCCAGTTTGCTTTTGTGGTGATGGGCAACATATTATGTAAATACTGAGTATAAGTTGCGATGTCCGTACAAGTTGCAACCTGTATAAGTAAATTGTAAAAGTTTAAATTTCTTCGTTTTAAAAAGCGTTATTTAATTTCATGGGCGTCCACATGGGATGTGCTGGAGGGGCTACCATCTCCTTCTTTTCACTATATAAAGATAATTTGAAATTTTTTCCCAAAAAATTAAAAAAAAATTTTTTTTTAAATTTAATTTTTCAAAAAATTTAAATTTTTCAAATATTTTTTCCAATTTTTTTTCAAATATTTTTCCATTTTTTTTTTTTTTAAAAATTTAATTTTTCAAATATTTTTCCCAAATTTTTTTCAAATTATTTTCCCAAAATAAATAAAAAATGGATGCTTGACATTGATTCAAATTACTAACTATTAAGTTTATATTTTGATGTATTAAAATTACATGGTTATTATGTATTTATAATTTGGAATTTATAATGTGTGACATAATACATATTTTTCAGTTTTTTATTAAAATGTCAAAAAGGAAACTATAAAAAACCGATCATCCATAGAATACTCAATTATTGCAGTTTCCTCATTTCAAGTACTGTAAATCCATCATTCTAAGTTATGCATCTCATTTCTTGGATGCAGCTTGTATAATTTTCAAAAAACAAGTTTAAACTTGTTTTAACAAAGGTGGGAATCAGCTTCACCCTAATGTAGGTATGTTATTAATCACATACCTAGTGCTCACCTTTATTATGAAAATAGGGCTTATGTTTTCATGTTTGATTGCCCATAGAAAATTACCCCTTTAAATTTTATTTGAAATCATTGTATATGTACAAGGGTATGCCATGAACCGGATTCATATTTGATGAAAATAATTAAATTAAAACTTTCTATTTACATATACCTACATGGTTAAAAATATGTTCTATATTTTTGATGATGGTAGCTGAGGAATTTGTTGTTTCTCACTCAGATGAGAGTCTTACATGATAGACTTCGTTTTTAGAGATAAATTGTTAAGGCATGTGCGATTCCAGATTTGGCAAAAAATGTTATTTTGTAAAAAACGAGCGCAAGGTAGCAGCGAGACATATGGGAGTCCAGGATTAAGTCCTTCGTAATTATCAGCTGCCTGTTATATGATTTTTGGTAGAGAAAATGAATAACTGCTATAAAGAGGAAAACCTTCTACGTTTAAAATAGTATTTATGCAATTAAAATGTTATAAGTATATTTTTCTTTACTTTTCATTTTTAAATTAAAATACAGCAAAGATAGGCGAGAATACTTACTTCAGGGGGACAAGTTAACACCATGACGACCTATTAATTAATCAACAAAGAAATAGAAAGAGCAAGTGCATCAACCGTTTTTCTTTTTCTAAACTAAGTTGTTTATTTCAAAAATGACATTCTTAGATATGGACAATGTGGACAACCGCCCAGACACGAATTTGTTGGAAACTGCATGAGCTGCTGCTGTTGCTTCAAAAAAAGAGTAATTGTTTGCATTCATTTCCTCTGGATTGGGTCATTTACACCTCAAGTTAAATATTTTCCAGCAGGTCTACAATAAAGTACTTCTCCTATGAAGCATTTGATGAGTTCATGACTAATGCTCTCAAAAACTGGAGCTGCAATTGTAAAGTCTGCAACATTGGCCATTTTAGAAAGATTTTCCATATTGGGAAAGGTGGGAGATAAGTATGGAATACTGATACATTTCCAAATTATCACATATGAGGAGCTGCTAGAACAATGTGTGACCTGTAGTGCTACACTAATTGACTGCTGACTTGGATGGCAGAGAGCATGCGCAGAAGATGAAAAGCTTACATGGATTACCATCAAATACCATGTCCTTGCTGAAGTTGCTGACATTTATTCAAGAAAAGGAGCTTTCGGATATGTTTCCTAATTTGTAGAATGCTCTCAGAATTGGTCTTCCAGGCACCATTGCACAGCTAAAGCTCATTAAGACTTACCTTAATTCATCCATGTCACAAGAACACCTTAATGGTCTGGTGATAATCAGTCATTACTATCAATCACACAGTTCTTGAGCAGATCTCATACAATAATATAATCATTAATCAATTATTACTTTCCATCGACGTACTATAGAATAAAAATTTGTATGTCTGTCGACGCCTAATAACTCCGGGCAATGACATGTACTATCGCTAGTTACGCAATAACTGTTCAGATTTTTCACTGCTTAACAAAAGTCAATTCTATTTGTATTCACATCTAATGCTGAGTTACATCTTGTTCCATTCGCTGAATAACAAAATCATTGCTTTGATGATGCCACGTGCTCCTCTCCCCAACACAATAAATTTGTGTATTAATAAAAGTCATGGATTCATTACTCAAATAACTCAGATGAAGTCATTATTGAGAAATATTTTTTATACCTCTCACAAAAGAACAACTAATCTAAATCTTAAATTGTATAATGAAACATACGAGTAGGTTAAATCTAAGATCATACACATATTCTTCGGATCATTAACTTTTATAGGTTCTGATATAATTTATTAGTCAAAATTAATTAGGGGAAGATTCAAATCGGTGAGTTGCTATTTAATTTATTACTTTATACATACAATGGACTGGTACGAAAAATGTTTGAATAAAAAATAAAAGATGAAAAGTGCATTGGAGTATTGCTGAAGCATATTTTGTTATTGAAACATATTCATTTATTTATTTTGTTATAAGTATTTCATGTTTACAAGTACCTACAAGTACATACCATTGCTCCACGAAACAAGTTACACAACAACTATTGATTGAAATATTGACCAAGTGATCAATATTTGTACAAAATAGGGATCTCTTAAGTATCTTTATCTTAGTAACACTTCTAAAGTCCGCTGGAGGCGTTGATTACACTTGAAAAACTACTCTAAAATTAGCTACGCAGTACTCCATGAGTTGACCTTTTTAACTAAATTAACAAAATAAATTCTGCAAAGGGAAGAAAAAGTTACATACGTCATATAAGGAAAGGATGCAGCGACATCATAGTAAAAGTGGGACAATTGGAAAAATTATCATCGTATTGTTTCTTTCTATATGTTATATTATAAAATTAAACTTTACATTAAGTATGTTTTTTTTTAGTTAGAGTAGGACCCTGAAGAGTTTTTTGAGATTAAATTTTTTAAATCTATAATGTGGATCAGTGATCCATCATATATAAATCTTATATCTTGATCTACTGTAATATATTAAAAATTATATATTCAACCTAATAAAAAGTCTAGTTATTTAATCATCAAAAAAAAAAAAAAAATTAGTAAATTTTTTTTAACTTATAACATAAATTTAGGATTTTTGGATATTTAGTGCATCTAAGTAAATCTTATTTGCAATAATTGAGCCAAAAACAAAAAGTGTTACAACTGTCCCGGACCTCAACCTACTTTATAAGGAGAGGGGTTTATAGAAATGTACACCAAATGCAAATATAGGATGAGAGGGAAAAAAAAAAAATTAACAACTTGCATACATACTTTGAACACAGCCCATTATCGGAAGACCACACTTGCTATATGTCTAGCACTTCTCAAATAACGGTATGCTTTCCACTGGTTTTATGAAAATTTTCTCTAGCTAACAGAGTACCTATAAAATTAGCATTGTCAATTTGGAGAATTTGACTTTTTGAAGATGATGAGGATATTAAGTGGATAAAAGATGTCCACTATATCTGGGTTTGACGCCACTTTAGTCATTGATTACTAAACATCTGGATAGACAGGAGCCACACAACCTCATTATCAGAACTTAAAAAAAAAAATTCTTACATGAATTAATTCCTGTTAAAAAGTGATTAATCATGAACACATAGATAGGGACTGATCGTTTATTGAAGACCCTCATTTGTTATCTACGTAATCAATCATGGAATTGTGGATGGTCTGGTGAAAGATTCTGTTGGAAAATTTCATTTTTTGCTGGTATAACTTGAAAGAGTCCTCCAAAAGTAATGATCAAGTATGATTCAATTCTGTCCAAGAAAGAGATAATTTTTTATACAAGATTTACTTTTATTCCTTCCAGATCTAACTTTTAATTGTAGATCGCCTTTATTAGTGAGAATGGAGGAAGGACCTCTTATTAAACCATATCGAAGGAATAAATTTTGAAATAATATCCGTAATATAGTTATGAAATTGTCAGTTCCTTCGTAGTGTATCATATTTCTTTTGTATTGGAGAAGGGCATCTCTTGATGAACTTGTTTTCATCTATAGATGACTTCACATTAAGTAATTCTTGTCTTACCTCTTGTCTTTAGATTTGATCTCCCTTTTTGAACTCATTAAAAGTGTTGAGAATAGTGTTTCTGATTTGATTTCCAAGATGAGTATATGTCTGTGGTTCATTTTTGTATAATTTATTATCAAGGATACCAAGGATATATATGATATATATCTGCTTTAATATGTACCTTTAACTTCAGTAATTTTAAACTTATATTATGGATACAAAACTTAAGTGTGGATTATTCAACATGTTAAGGATCAATTAGTCCCTATTTTACCTATTTTAACGCCACAAATCTTTATTATCGCCACTATTCAAACTGAAGACACGGCATCCCATCAAGTTGGGTTGATATTCATTTTATTTCAAATTGATTCTGATAATTTATTGTGACAACAAGTTCAACTCTTATTTCCGGATGATTATGTATATATGAATTATATTCAGATATTAATGCTATGAATCTTTAATTGGAATAACTCATGACTACATTGATCACTCGATGTAGAGAAATTCAACTATAAAGAAACAAACAAATTTACTTCTTGGTCAGTTCTATAATAATTATTTTTATTCAAAAACCCAATTATGTATTCCTCAGAATCAAATTATATTTTATCATAAGAAATCAATTGAGGTAGACTGGAAATGGTTTCATTGAAACTGTTTATTCTAATTTGGTTCTGCAACGTCCTCATACTTAGCCTTAGCAAAATTAAAAGTTTGCTACAAGTATTTATTCTCTCTGCAACCACCAATGACTTATTTCATTGATAAAATTTCTTATTTGCAGTATTCTACATTTGATATTTCAAGTCTCCTTGAATTATTACACTAAATCCAATAACTGGGGAGCCTTAAATGAATGAAAACTAGTTATCAATCATTAATTAAATAAAAATATAGTTATTTAATCAAAGTAATAATTAATTATTTTCTCAAAAACAGAGCTATAAATTCACTAATTTTGTGTGTTGTGCAAAATACCTTAATCTGATTTTGTTATATAGAGAAGTTGAACTTCATCTTCCATTCAATCTATTATTATATTTGTAGGCACACAAATTGCACCCTAAATTCTATTTCACCTTTTTTCCCTTTACGATTCAAATCAGCCATTTACATTATACTGGTCCTTTGTTTAAATGTCACTTTTATTTTATTCCTAAAGATGGTAAAGCACTTTTTCTTAAGATATGCCTTTGTAGTTCTCCATTTTTCCATTTAGTTTCTGTTTCAATTTCTTCATGTTTAAAATGAAGGTAAAAACAACTCTTTTGAGAGCTATCAACGGATTTACTATCTATATAAACAATAACAATTTTATATAAACACTCATCAAATATCACTAAAATAAATATATAGTATTTTTTATCAGATATCTAAGTTATTAGTATAGCTGATTTCCATTTTTTAGATTTCCATGTTTGATATTGGAACTTTATGTAAGGAAGTTCTTATTTTATTATCATTGAACTTTCAATTAGTTGTTTTACCAGCGTGGCAAGAAGGAACCACACCATTTGAAGGCATATTTCACGCATAGGAAGAATCATCAATTTCTATGCAAAATAATATTTATTTATAACTAATTGACGATAAAAGAATATATTTATATAAGTTATTGAAACAAAACAGAAATACTTCTAATAGAGAGGTTTTTGATTTTAAAAGCAAATAGTTTATCCAGATTTTAAGTATACCGTTTTTTAGCTAAGTGAATTTTTATATGATTATTTTATGTGATTATTATAGGAGGGTTATACTGGGAGGATAAAATGAACAACTGTTATAAAGAGGAGAACCTTCTACATTTAAATTATCATTCGTTGAGGGAAAATATTATAGTTATATTTAATTTCATATATATTTATTTTATTATGCATTTGTAAAAAAATTTACAACAAAGATAGGCAATAAGTCTATCTTTTAGAAGTCATGTTAATACACACAAGACTTATTAAATAATTAAAAAAAAAAAGACGAAAGAACACACGGATCAACTCTTTTCCATTTCTAGTAGGTTAAGACAGTTTTTTCTTAATAAAAATCCCTTCTTTAACATAGGGTCAACTTGCCGTTTAATGGTTGATAAACATTTAATATGACCCCACTGGAGCGATTTAGCAGAGGTTATTATCGTTCTACTATCCACAGAATAAGGACGAGGGGAAACATTTAGTATCCTGATCCTGATGATGACCAGTAATTAAATGAAATTAGTATTTTCATCATGCTTCATTTTCTTTCCGTGTATGAATGTACTTGTAGGTACATACATAATACCTACGACAATATAAAAAAACTTTCATTTTTGTCGTCTCTCTCCCTTATGGACATTAGACATTAAACGATTACAAAATGAGTAAGGTCTGTACGTGAAGTTATTTTTATGAGGATTTTAACCTAATTTTATTTTTTTACAAAAAAATAAAAAATCTAATTTATGATCCATTAATTGCTTGTGTTGTTTCGATTGAGATTAGTTACTCTATAAAGTACACATTTTAATAGGTTAGTATGACACTTGCATATTATAAGTAGATAAATACACATTTAATGAAGAGTGCTTAGACACAAATATGTAGATGTCAAGTAGGAATACTAATAGAAATAACAATAATATGTCTGCTTTGTCAATATATTCAAATATTTTGAATGCAGGCATTAATGTCAAAGTATGGAGATATATCTACACATAAAATGTATCTAAAATAAAGGTGTGACGTCAATAGGGGATGAGCAAACTCAAAAATAAAATTACCTGCAAGGTGGTATTACAGTCTGTTGTCACATTGATCTTCCCTCTGTTCACAGTTACTCACCAAAGTTTCGGAAATTTCAGATGGGCAGTTGGTATGTAACAGTCGTTTGAGTGAGTTGATGTTATTATTTTATTTGTACAAATGCAGTAAGAAATAAATGAAGGAGGATGGATCGAGTAAAAAATTAACATTAACGAACATTTTAGCTTATAATTATCCCTCTCCTAAAAAACCTACTTTTATATATACACATATCACAAATAAAAACAAAACTAAATACAATCCGTTAATAAACAGAATTCGGAAGACACACCCAAGTATATGACAAGAACAGAAACAAGAGCAACTTGAAAAAAAAAAAAAAATACATTAAGTAATTCACCATTTAAATTACCAGGAGTCTACATAGTAAGACTTTTTTTTAATTTTAGCTTTGTAACACCTTAGTTTTTATTTTTCAACATACTCTCCTTGTACCTCTACACACTTCTTTAGAAACTTAAAAGAATATATATTGGCCTTTTTTCAAAATAGTTTCCATATTTAATTAAATGACTTTTTTTATAGAATAGGCCAAGAATTTTTATGGATTTTTTTCAAAAATTGTGTGAATATTTCATTTTTCTTAGACAAAAGCATTTATTTTTGAAATGACTTTCCATCCTTTTTTTTTTGTATGGTATTTTTATAAAAAATATTTCTTTGTGTATATATTTTTTTTACAAAGTGATTTCAGATCAGTGCTTGGTCAAAGTGCTCTCAGTGCCCCCCCCCCTAAACCATAGGATAAGTATTCGTATCTACTGTTACTTCAATGATTTTGAATCTGTAATGATTGAAGTGTGGTTATTTATACTAAAGTAAATACAATAAATTTACATACCTTGTACATACTTCAAAGAAAATTCCATTTAATATTCCTCTCACTCACTCAGCCCAACCAACACCATCACTTTTTTAAAGACCATCTGCAAATACGCAACAAAAAAATATTTATTGATCAAAACCAAGGCATGTACAAATCATAAACAAATAATAATTTTATAGTTTATCTGTTGAGCGACCAGCAGAACACATGTTTTGAAGTCGTTTACATCAATTTATACCACAGATAGGCACAATAACAAACCAACACATTATAATCATTATTTTTATTTTTTAACATTATGAAAAAAATAAGCTATTTGGCATTTCATTTATAAATTACTCTTTATGATATTGGTTTTAGTCTATGTTTGGGGTTTTTAGCAGACATTGCAAATGATAGAAATGCACGTTTTCTCCTGATACAAAAAAGAAACCATTTAACTCATAATTGTGTGTGTATTTATATATATCTTAACAAAGTAAAATATATCTGTAAGTATGAAAAACAGTCACAGTGTGACTGAATATAGTGCTGTCTGATATTTATAACAAACAATTTTTTATTTTAGATATAACAATGTAGTCGTTTTATTGAAATATTGCAGGCGTGTACATATAGCATGGAACGTGTATACAGAGTCCACTGTTTATAGTGCTCCCTGATGTATATCGCTTACATATTTTTAATCAAAGAACTAAGAATGTAGTTGATTTTTTTTTTTTTTTTTTTTGTGAGATATTGCTCTACAGACTTATTATATTTTTCCCCTCAAACTTTTATTAATACTCTTTCATTCTTAAGAAGAGAACACGTCATTTGTCATATGAATTTTGAGTTCTTACGTGTGAGTGTGCTAATAAAAAACGGCAAGTAGAAATGAGGATTTCCTGGGGGTTATCTTCTATATTATTTAAACAAAATTTGTCTTTTAGCCGAGACCTAATTACTCTAGTTAATGCCGGGTACTACCACCAGTATATATATATAAGTGCATTAGGAGAATCCTTATTGTTTTTTAATGTTTTTTTTTTTATGAACCACAGGATTTTAGTAGACATTTGATCAAAAATTGTTAAAACAATTATTTTTTTGAAAAATCTTTTCCATCAATTCTTAAATATTAATTTTCTATTTCTATGAATTTATGACTTAGGTTGCTTGATTTTAATATTATAAGGTTTCCAAGGGATCAGTTTAAGAAAATAACTTTATTTTTTTCAAGAATAAGTAATTATCTTATAAACTGTTCACATTTTAAAAACAATGACATTATAAAATAATCACCCAACATCTCCCATAAATTAATATAAATTTGAAATCAATATTTGACAGTTATGTAAAAGTTTTATTGAAACAAAAATTCTTTTAAATAATATTGTACAAATATCTACCAAAATACCGTGGCTGATAAAGGAATAATCATTTTATTAACATATGGATGGCCCTTAAGTGCATCATTTATATGTACCAATATCATATTTTTTACATTTATGAAAAGTATTGAATAAGTTCTATTTAGACATAAAAATTTAATTTTTCTTCTTGAAACAAAACAATTCTGAAAAAAATGTATTGTGTATTGCGCTCTTGACATCATCAATGTCCATTTTTATATGAATAATACATATTACTTTAATTAGGCATAAATGAATCTTTATGCAAACTACATTTTTGCATGAAAGATACTTAAAGTATTGTGTATTTAGATTTTCCTGAATAAGTAGATGATACTTATATTAAAGACTATTTTCCAAAATTGTTCTGAGGGGCTAGACACATAGAAACCCACACGGAAACTTGCACCTACGAACCCAAGGATGCCAAGAAATAAGATAAAAAAAACAATTATGTACACTTAGAGACAGCTTTTAAATTGTAGAAAGGGATCCGCCTAAAGAAAAAAAAAGTATGGCAATCAGAAAAGAGAAAAAAAAAAAAAAATCGGTCGAAGCGTGTGCTCCTTCTTCTTTTTTGTTCATTATTTAATAAATCGTTCTGGTGTTAACATCTCCCTCTAAAAGAATGATGATCGCCTATCTTTGGTGTAAGTTGATTTAAAAATGTATAATAAAATAAATAACAAAAAATTTAATTATAATTATTATATTTTCCCTTGTAATATATATTATTTTACATGTAAAAGGTTCTCTTCTTTATAGTAGTAATTCATTTTCTTCCATTTAATCATATAACAAGCAGCTGATATTAAAAGGATCTTAATTAAGGTATACCATATGTTGCAGTTCCGCCTTTTCCTCGGATTCTTACACAAATCCCATCTCTGGTGATAATATAGCTATATTTTCAGGGTTAAGATATTTCACATAATGACACACTTAATTATAAGTATCAATTAAATAGATTCAATATCATGTATTTACTTTAACATACTGAAGTAGTTTAGAATAATATTATTGAAAACTATGCCAGTGGAGAGTGATTTTAAATTTGAG